>NC_044274.1:32844393-33144393 GCF_003957555.1 Calypte anna | reverse complement strand
TCTCTGCAGACACTGCTGAGCCTGCAAGATGCTCTCCAACACTTCTGTTCCACCAAATACTAACAATTTAATTTTCTCTAGGTGACTATGACACAACTCACTCATGAATAAAACATAAAACCTGTTGTTTTATATGAGGTGCGTCCAGATTCTGTCATTTTTTATTTCTAGACATTTCTGAGACTTTCTAGTTAACAGCCTTGCCCTGTGCTTTGTAGGAGTGCAGTGACACAGCAACTCTGTAATCCTTCTCCACACTGCCATGTACTTTACCCTGAGCCAAGAAAGCAAAACACTACAGAGTGACACCTGTAAGTTTCTTTCATCCTGAACTGTTCTAAGGTTCTTCTGGACACCTGAGGCTGGTTTAATTCCATTTTTATGGGAGATTGTGCTGTCCCATTTTAGAAAGATGCTTACTTTGAAATTGTTAGTTTTTGAGCTTTTAGCAGTTTAATAAAAATAATCCTTGAATGAAAGTATTTCAAGCAACCACAATGTAGACTGAATCTGAATGCCAGTTGAACCTAACCCTCATCAATATTCATGTTGAAATAATAACAGACTGTAAATAGAAATAGCTCCAAAGGAGCTATTAGGAGGCCCCCTAACCGACTTTAATAAGCTGGAAATAGAATCACAAACTGTAATCTTTCTTGGTTTGGATCACAAAAATAAAAGCCAATATTGAAGCTTTATGAGACCAATTCATGAATTGTCCATACATTGCATAATCTGTTAAGAAAATAATTTGATATATAAAAGCCAAACTCATACTTTGTTAAGCATTCTGAAGTGCTGTGTTGAGAGGAAATGCAGAAAATAGAAAAATATGCAGATTGATTGGTGTATTAAAACTTTCTTTACTAGCCCTGTCTCAGCTATTTACATTTACGTTATTTACTTAGATTACAAATCAAAATGTTTATTCTGACTTTCAACATTGCAAAACTACTTGACAGCTTCACAGCAGAGCATTCTGCTACCAGCACCATCATAAATAGTAATGCATTCTGTAGTAACACCTCAGATAACATACTCTTGCATAAGGTGAAGGGTCCTATATCGACCTTGATGGCTAACCCTGTAGAGCCCATACCAGTTTAATTAGCAGTAAAATCCCAGGAAATTCAGCATTTATTTTGTATGTGGGAAGGTGGAAGTCTATATGGTAGTTTTATGAACAAAAGAATATTGATTTGATCCATGTAATACTTATTTCTTGTTTTACATATCTTTCAGTCCTATATCCAGAAAGGTAGGATGTGTTTCTCAATTGTTGAAATTTACTATAAAATTAAGTGGATTTAACTTAAAACACTTGGAGTATGTCATTGCCCACTGATGTATTCACTGCTCTAACAAATGTCTTCTCAAGAATATAAATAGCCACTGCCACAGACTGAATAGCAAAGTCAGTTGTGTTTATTTGCTATTGGTGGAAACCATTTATAACCATTTTGCCTGCTAATCACTTTGGTCACTGGAACCCTCTTGCCAAGATAAAACTCCTAAGTATTACTCTATAATCTTCCCAAAATTTTAGGGTAAGGTACATATTGATGTAAAGTATTATTTACTTTCTGAGTTCAGTAGGTGACCTGCAATTGGAAGAAAAATATGATTCATAGTAATGGAGAAATGAAGGATTTTATTTGTGTACATTTAGTAGTGAGAGCACTCCATTGAAACAGAAAACAAAACTAGTATTTTCTTGTAAAGAAAACAAAGTTAAAATCTTTTTTCTGCTTCTTTTTTTTAAGAACATTTACAAAACACCTTTAAAAGAACATACAAGTGTTTCTCTGTGGTGGTTAAGTAGCATATTCTGAGCTTTATTGCTTTTTCTAAGCAACATTTGTCACTTCTGAAGATGTTACATAAACTGTCTCTTAAACACACAGTTGTGAGTTTACTGCAGCAGGCTATCTGTTCATAGAATCATAGAATCACCACAGCTGGAAAGGACCTTCAAGATCATCTAGTCCAACCATGAGTCCTGCACATCATCCTAACCACTGAATCATCTCCCAGTGTGTCACATCTACCCATTTTTTGATACCTCCTGGGACAGCAACTCCACCACCTCCCTGGGCAACCCGTTCCAATGCTTCAACACTCCTTCAGTGAAGAAATTCTTTGTAAAACCTAATCTGAACCTTGCCTGGTGCAACTTTAACCCATTCCCTCTTGTCCTATTACTAGTTACTGGGGAGAAGAGGCCAATGCATTCTGCACCCTCTCCAGCACCTCCATGTCCTTCCTAAACTCAAGTTTTTCATTATCCTTTATCACTATGTTTCCTCCTGTATCAAATAGGGGATGGAGTGTCTCCCTGGTTGTTCTTTATAGAAGCTTTTCTTGCTGCATTTCACCATAGAGGCCAGAATAATTTCTTGCTGGGCTTGTAGATAGATGTTGTTGATGTAGCTGTCTTTGTTTAGACCAGATAGTTTACAAGAACATAAAATTATCTGTCACAACTACAGTAGTACTGGTTCATAAAAAATAAAAGAATACAAATTTCAACTTTCTGTAGGGCTGCATCAAATCTACTAAGTGGTCAACACCATATGCTTAGACACACAGAAAATGAGAAAATAGAACCATTTGCCAAGGCACCAGCAGTGTCACTGTCACAGGGCCCACACTTTTTTTTTGTATTATTCTAGCACACTGCTGTTTTGCAAGGTCAAATGTTCTATGATGTATTTTCTTAAAGAGGACTTCCCCCTATATTTTGTGTTTTCTTACTTAGCTCAACCATTCCATCAGGAAATAGGAGAAGAATAAAATATCTTCAAATTAAACAATTTTTTTTTGGATTTTTTAATCTACCTATATTCTCTGCAGTGCGATGAATTTCTTTGTGTATCACAGCAACATAAAGAATTTTATCAAGTGCAAAGAGGAAAATTTTAAAGAGATTGAGTCTATATTATATTGCAATAAACCCCACTTATTTTCGTGGTACCTTGCAATTATTAAAAGGTTCAAAAAAATTCAGATAACAAAAGAGCCCGGCTGATCTCAGTGTTGGAATTAGTAAAAGGGACATGGGTAACATAAACATCCCAGCTACACAGCTGCTATTAAACTTACAGTCCCTACACTGATAATGGTGCTAGGTGTGGCTGCAAAGGGTCCTCATAGCATAAGAATTCCCTGACCTGGTGACTTTTTTGTTACGATGACTGAATCATTAAAGAGGTGGAATTCAGTATTCTTATTAGGTATTATTTACATGTCTTGGACGACTGTTCGTTCTCGAGCTTTACAGAAAAGTCTGTGTTCAAACACAAGCAAGCCAGTACCTACCATTTACTTGTAGATTATAACAATTTAACCAATAAACATGAGTCCAGAGATTAAAGCATATTCTACAGAATTATTCTTTTCTCTATAGTTCATTTGAAAGATAGTGGTGTAAAACAAATATATAATAACTGAATATAGTTATTTTAGTTTCATTTTCAAAGTTATTTAAACCACATTACTATAATAAAAATCCTGATATTCATCCTTGACCGCACTTTTATTCATCCAAAAGCTATTCCAAAGAAAAAGGTAGCTGTCTTGAAGATGTTAAGAAGAATGGAGCACTCCAAAATCTTTTGAATTAATTCCTTTAAAATTCTATCACTTTTGGCGACTCTAAATGGCTGAATTCATCATCTTTTTTTCCCCAGAAATTGTCCACAAAAATCTATGGTTAAGGTTTTAGAATAGCATGATATAATTCCCCATGGCAAAGTTTTCATAGTAGAATTACAGTCTAGGCAAACCAATGACAAGCAGCAAAATACTCCTGGGATGTAATGTAATTAGTCTCATGATAACCTCCACCCTCTATTTGCTTTATTCTCTCTGTCTCTCATCTAAATTGTATTTTTACAAAGAACTGCTCTGTCTGTCGTTAAAACACAAAGGTTTACTGAAAGACTCTCAAAAGGCTTAAGCTTAATTGATGTCCAAACCCTCTCAGACTGCAAATCAGTAACAAAAGACGTTTCACCTCCTTTTTGCAAACAGAGCAGACGTCTAAGTAAAATATCACCTCTGGAACAGAAGCAACTGACTTTTATGTTCTCATCACAAAAATAGAAGCTCTCCACTGGTGGCCTTTGTTATTTACGAGACACACATGGCAATCTTTGACATTCATTTCCTTGAATGTAAACAGAAGATATAGCCTCCCTCTCCTGCAGTTAATTAATTAAGTGATAAAGTCTTTCCATATATCCCCTTAATTCAAATGTCTAATGAACCTATAATACTTGTATAGTTCTTAAAATGAAGTGCATAAAAAAATATATAAAAGGATAAAATAGAAGATTGGTGAAATAGTACTTTTCTTCTTACTATATAAGGGCTTTTCCACATGCAACCTTTAGCTAAAATAGATGAAATTATCTTAATATGGGCTAAAAGTTGGTTTCCATTTGACAAAGAGCCAGTTGAAAAGACTGGATCAGTGTGGTACAAGTTTTATGACTAGTCTATTCAACCCTTTAATGGGAACAGGAATGTAATGAAATTAAGTATTAAGACTCAACAGACATCAAGCAATAGACTGAAAAGTGTAGATAAAATATACATTCATTAGAACTAAAATGTTTTCAGATAGGCTGTTTTCTCTGAAATATATTACAAAATATAAAATTTATATGACAGTTTTGACAAAGAAAAGAGAAATTTCAAGTCACACAGAAATGCACTAATGGAGGTAAATATTCAAGAACATTGTGTACAATATGGATAAAAAATGGTTAATTTTGTTTTCATGAATAGTACCTGAAGTCTGTGAAAATGTACAGAATATTTATTTGTTCAACAGTGAGATGAGATTTTTTTATTTTTCAAAAAGGGAGAACACGACTTCTTGTCCAATTCTGGTATTATCCTGTGCTAAACTATTGTTTACGAAACTTGCTTGGTGTGCATTGCTGACTTAACATTCTGTTTTCTATAAACTCTTGAGTTCTGAAACATAATAACTGGGGGAAAAAAGATCCTCCCAAAACCAAAGTATATTTAAGGGTGTTGTTTTGGGTTTATTAGCAAAAATTTCTGGCTTCTGTAAGGGGCTGGCAGGCTGTTCTTTTTTTTCTCTTTCTTTTCTTCTTTTTTTTTAATTTATTTTCTCCATTTTAACTTTTCATATAAAATTGGTCACAAGAGTGTGAAAAACTGAAAATCTTATATGATGAAATCCTCTTTGCCTCCAGAGCAAACCAAGAGTCATACCATTCAGGCAAAGCACTTCAATTCATATTTGTATATAGATCATTTTAAAACTGAGGAATTATTTTCCTGGACATCTGATAGCTGCTCTACTAAAACTTGAATTTTTCTTAGGGACTTTTCACAACCTCTCCATCTGTATGTGTAATCTTTTGGTATGACCAAACATTGAAAAAGAACTCCATAAGAACCCATTTGCAGGTTAAACAGAAAGCCCCTGCAAATTCATAAAAATGAAAACATCATTCATTGGAAATGAGATCTGCTCCACTTACATTTCCGGTTACTATTTAGATAGACAGAAATGCATGGCTGAGATAAGGCAGAAAAAGAGGAAGAAAGCCAACAAAATATAGACATCAATTCATAAAGCTACTGAAAGTAAATCTTGAACTCCCCTCATATTGGGACACACTGCAATCCATGGCTACATCCCAAGTGTAATTATCAGTGAAATCAGTAAAGGATAATTATTTGACAAAAGCTGTCTTATTCAAATAAGAAAGTAAGTTAGGATGCCAATATTTAACCTGCATCACAAACTATTCTATTATGGTCATTTGGGTCAAGAGTAGATCTCTGTGTTCTAGTCACTCACCATTTTTTCTGCTTTCTGAAAAAAAACCTGGTTTAAATGAAATAACAGAAAATTAATTGAGTAATTATATATTTCACGGCAACTGTGTGTAGCACCTGACCTTCATTTTCAAAAATGTCAAAGCCTAGTAGTTCTTCACTAAAATCATGTAAAATTGTGATAGGTCAGCATGTCTACAGACTAGAATCATGGTAACACCAGTTTGCAGCTTAAATGTAAATAGATTCAGAACAGTGGCCATTTGGGAATTTTTTGCTTTTACATGTGAATCACTAAGCAGCCTTTAGGCCATCTGCTTGGGAGCCCTCTATTTTAAAAACATTCATATTTTATCTCAGTTGGTGTTTCAGACAGCTTATGATCATTGATTTACTGTACTTAAAAGGCAATGTTTAGGCAGCTGAGTTTTTACGTATTTTTATCCACTGCTGTCAATGTTGTATGAATGCTTCTACAGCTGGCATTATTTATACAGTTATGTAAACTATGGCTGGGCTTCGTTTCTTAAGCTGAAGTTGTGAAGTAGATGATAGAACTGTCTCAGAAAGAAAACCACCCAAAACCCTCTTCTTCCTCCTACAAATTACTGTGATTTTCTGAATAATGTACAACCTTTTTATACAGATCTTCTTATGGAATCTGGAATCTCCATAGAAACTGGTTCTATGCACTCATTTGTTACAGAGGGAAAGTTATACCCACGCAGCTTTAAGGGACTAACTTGGCTAAACACTATGACTACACATCAAGCATCCTAATAGTCCCATGAGTGAGGACAAGGAAAACAGAGACCTCATTCTAGGGAAATTAAACCCATAATGACCTCAAAAATAATGCTGCCATCTGTTGCGTATCAAATACACCTCAGTTTATCATGAGGAATTTTACCAGGAAGATGAGTGGCATAGACGTTCACTGCATCACCTCCTGTCCTACTGCACAGGAACCCTTTGGTTGACACATCCATTTAACATAAAGCTTTTGAAAATCGCTGTTTTCCACCCGTGTTCTTCAAGTTCCTAGAGTCCTTAGCATGAATGAACACCTCTGCAGGAGTTAGGCCATACTTGATTGCCTCTACTATTTCCTCTACTTTCATGAGGAGGGACGTATTCTCAGAGTGATCTGACATGGAGGATTCTCTACAACTACAATCTTCATTGCAAAGTTGTAGCAGTCTGACATCTTTAATCACTTAGGCATTAGCTGTCTGAAATTTTATTTATATTGGATATATTAATGCATTTGTTCTTTTAAGAACATGTAATTGCTGCTGTGATGACAACACAAGCAGTGCAAGCAGCCTAACATTTTCTGTTGTACCCTTCTATTTTCAGTCATTTTCTGATATAGATAAAAAAATTATAAGAGTACAAAATTCTTACGTTTATTGCCATACACTGACTAACTTGCAGGACTACCTGAAACTGTAATAAAGGAAAATGAAAACAAGCAACATGAATCCTTAGGGACGTGAGTACCTTACACCATGAGCTCTTACTCTATTGTACTACACTGTGTCCCAAAAGAATTCTACAAAAGCTGTGCAGTTAATCTCTCTGATACTTGCTTCTTTGAAAGTTATTGTAGTTCATGCACTTTTTACATACAGTCTGGCTACCTCTTCCCCAGCTCAGTCAATAGTACTGGAAACATGTACCGGGAACAGTTTGGTAAAATAATTTGTGTAGATCTGCTGTTGAATTTATTTCAAAAGCTTATGCCTTGTAGATGTAAGAGAGAGCCCATTGTAATTAAAATCCAAGACCAGGTCATATGTTCTCATTCTGGAAATTGTGATTGCACAGTAAATGGTTAGTGGACCTGGATAGATACAGGTGCGCTGGGAGGGAATACAATGATGGAAAGAGCAAAGCCACCATATGTGGAATACCCTCTCAATTACTCCCTTTTTCTTTCAGTTCTACTAAGGTTATTTTCATTCAAGATGTGCATCCCTATTGTGGATGTAGGGCAAATATTTGAAGTTATTTTTGGTTTTGTAAAAGTTTAATGGCATCTGTCACATCCAAATGCAGGACTGCAGTGAAAAATACTCTGCGTTGCACTATACCCACTGGGGAGACAGTATTCTTCCTCTGAAGGTGGATATTTCTAATTGAATAAGAATATGCAAGGAATCTCCTAAGAGATATTTTCATGATAAAACTGCAAGGAAAACTGAACAATTCTTCCTCCCTCAGATGGACAGAATATAAGATTAGCCTGATCCTAATTTATCTCCTAACACCCAACTTATTCCAGCAAGGTTTGTGGCAAGATTTCTCAAAGTGCAATGGTAAATTCAATAAAAATGATCACTCTGGCCTGGGCCAATTGAACTGTATTGATCTGACCCCTTCATGAGCTGTACTAAGCAGCCATCCTTGTGCTGGAATACTGGAAAGTTGCCCACTGCCACAACACTGACATATGTAAGATTTAAAAACATTTTCAGATCTATTCATATGTAAGATTTAAAAACATTTTCAGATATACTTTGAGCAAGGTTTAGGCAACTCTGATCTTTTAACCCTTCAACAAAGCTGCTTACAATCCAGAAGGACTTCAGCTGCAGCCAAGGCAGTACTCCACAAGAGAGGCTGATAATCTAAATTTGAGGCTTTTACAATGCTTCGTATGTGGTCAGTGGCCTTGCAAATCAAGAGACCACACACACACAAACAGAGGCTCTTATAATTGCTTCACATTTTCACCACCTGTTCTGGAGACATATTATCAGATGTGAGGGAACCAGTAAAAACACTTTATAAGCTATAAACAGAAGTAACTATGTCAGAGACATGATAAACATTTCAGTGCAAATTATTTGTGTAGCAGACTCTGTAATTTACACGATGGTATGCTGCTTTAAAGCACTGGTTTCAAGTTTCAGGATGTCACGGTTACTGTTTTGGGTAGGGGGTATGTGTGTTGGGGGGACAAAGGAGAACACAGACAGGTAATATTTCTTGTTTAACAGATAATGTCAAAGACAATGCTATTTTTTCGTTGCCTTTACTGCTTCATCTTTACCTCACTCTGCTTCCTAAGTGTGAAAGCTTGATTTAGTTTAGAAAAAATCCTTAAGAGTACCTACCATGTCTTCTCTTTCCATAGCCTTCAGAGATGTTCACTTAGTGTGGAAATGCTGATATCTCCAGTGAGAGATTAATAATGAAATCTATATTAAAAAAAAAAACCAAAACAAAATGGTAACCTTACCACACACCATTACTGGTTTTTTCATAGAACCATAGAATCAGAGAATTAGTCTGAATGGACTAAAAATTAGTGGAATATCATATTTTAAATGTATGGCTAAAGGGAGAAGAATTTGACAGAAGAGAATTTGACAGAATATTAGTTTTTGGTTTTAGTGTACTTTTTTCCTGAAATTTTATTCATCTGTCCTGGCTTCTTCTTCATTTTGTCGAGCATTTTCAGAACAGTGAATTCTTGTCTGTAACACTCTTTTATCAGTAAGCCTGTATTTTAAAAAATTGAGAATATCTGCTATTATAAATATACTAGTCAAAAGCTTGTTTATGACATAGGGGCATTTACTAGAAGCCCATAACAACTGCAACTGGTAAAAATTATGGCAAAGAATTTTCCTTAAATTGCTTACTGCATTGGGTTTAGAATTTCAGCCCCTTCAGAGTCAACCTTCTATCTTTGATAAAACTATTGTCACTTGGAAATCTTGTGACAGCAGTAACTCCCAGTTACACAACTGCACATCTCCAGAGATAAAATGTCAAGACTAATGCAATTTAGCACTGAAAGTATTATGCACAGTTCCGCTTTATCAGCTATGATAATTTGGTTTTATTCATTCAGCAGAGTATAAGTACCATTACCAGCATTTAGTAAACAGCCACAGGCTGGTGGAGCACTGCACAGTGCATGAACAATGCATCTTCTTAAGTTTTCTCTTTTTTTTTTTTTTTTTTTTTTTTTTATGACCTACATTACAGATTTGACAGCTTGGGGCAGTTTTTGGTACTACTATCTCAAAACAACCCTTGCACAAGAAAAAGCAAAACAGAGAAGGACAGCAAGGATGGAGAGTGGTATGAAACAGTGGTCATACAGTAAAAGATGAGTAAAAATAAGTACTTCTGTCTGGAAAATAAAGAGTGAGGCAGGAAGAAGAAAGGAATCATAGAGGCCAATAAAATTGTTGCTGTGGGGAAAAGGTTTAATGAAATAAGCAAGAGGGACAGGCAGTGAAATTATCATACTCAGGCTTAATGCTAACAGAAGACAAACTGACTTTCTTAATACCTCCAAGCTGTACAACTTGGAGGCTTGAGATATAAATGTCTCAACACTGCCTATGGGAGGTTAGGCAATGTATGATAGGAACAGTCACCCTATCCTGACCAAAAATGTATCAAGGCACTTTTTAAGACTGTACACAGGGCTCGGTGGACTTGGGTTGAATCTGCTGCATCACTTCACTAAGTTACACTGCTTTGCAGTGGTGGTAATGCTGGTTTTTAGTGTGGAAAATTTCCCTAAACCTTGCTAAGAAGGGTATCTTCAAAATTCTCTAGTGGCTGGCTAAGTGTTTGTCTAATTTGCTAATGAACATCAACCTCCAGAATGCACTTCACCATCATGTTATTTCTACAGAATCAACAGATTGGCTTTTTTATCTTCTTTCACTAAACAAGAGGTGTTAACCCTCAGCTAATTCTCAACATCTGTTTCCCCACACATCTCTAGCAAAGGCTATTCTGCTTCTTACTATTCCTGATTTATTGCTTTAGAATCATAGAACCGTACAGTGTTAGGGGTTGGAAGGGATCTCTGGAGATCATTGAGTCCAAGCCCCCTGCCAAAGCAGGATCACCTACAGCAGGTCACAGAGAAATGCATCAAGGCAGATCTTGAAAATCTCTAGAGAAGGAGACTCCACAGTCTCTCTGGGCAGCCTGTTCCACTGCTCCATCACCCTTACAGAAAAAAAACTCTTCCTGGTGTTCAGGTGGAACTTCCTGTGTTTCAGTTTGTGTCTGTTGCCCCTTACCCCTTCACAGGGAACCACTGAAAAGAGACTGGCCCCTAAATACTGGCCATAACTAAGTATCTTGTATCATGCATGTACAGTGAGTATATCCTCTGTGGCATTGGTGAAGCTCTGGAATTTTGCTTCAAGACCACTCAAAGAGCAAGTACTGAACTCACACAGATGTCAGTACAACCTCGTCAGAGTCAGGTGAAGAGAACTGGGAAGCTAAATGAAGTATCCGAAACCTAAACAAAGTTTTTCATCCATTTTAATAAGCAGCCAGGCAAATTCTTACTTCTCAGACTACTTAATTTCTCATTAGTGTTTGTAGCAACAGCTAAAGCAAGGGGGGAGAAGCCAAAACCCAGTTCAAAACAAAACTAATATGCCTTAAATGTCCAGAAGTTTTCATACAAAAATTGGATGCAAGTCTGTGTTCTTGAACATGCAATTGGAGAAAAGAATAAAGCTGTGAATTTGTAGTAGACAGATGTAGATCATCTTGAATCCAGGCCAGGATAGCTGTTGCTGATGCTCATTATGTCATGGAAACAATTGTGTATTTTGCTAAAGATGGATTGAGGGGTGCAGAGAGCTTTTAATTACCCAAAACTAAGTGGAGATAGTTGTGGAGGAGCGATAAAATACTATGACAAATTCTCACTCAGCTTTTCCAGGGATCCAACTCAGCAAAGTGAGAGTTAGGGGGAGGCTTGCTCTGCCATTACCTGCAGTTAATCACTTCTAAAAAAAGCCCAAAACATTAATTCTTACTAATTTAAGAGAAACATATAGCTACAGTGGCAGTGTATCCAACCCCAACTCATGCTCCACACTAATCTCTAATCAAATCTTATATGGATGACATTTAGTGAGACACTCCAGTGCAATACTTACTTGCACACTATGTCCTTGTCTCTAATTCTCTGTTCAAAATAATTTAGCAATGCTTGCTTTTATCACGAGGAAAACGAATTAAATACATATAACACACACACACACACACTAGGTGCATGTATCTCTCTCCCTGTAAACATCGCACATCCCTGTAAACATCCTTCAGAAATTACAATTTGAGAATTTTTTCTTTTCCTTTTCAAAAGTGCATGAGCTGAATAAAGGCACAATTTTATTTATACAGACAATGTAAGATGAATGCTTGTTTATAAGAACAACTCTTCCTGTACCTGCAGCAAAGGGCAGAGATATCGAAAATGAATCTGTCCTTACATACCCACAGGATAGCTGTGAAGTGATCACAAACAGTTTTGGTATTCTCTATTTTTCAACTTTTTGATTCTTTAGCTTTAACAGAAGTAGCCTCCTGCCTGTTTATTGCAACCACTTACCTAAGCAGCAGGAGTTTTATATCCAGCTGATGAAGCTCAGACCTACGGATTTTCCCAGAATTCAGAGATTTCCCCAGGTAGGTACAGCCTTATAATGAGCTCCCTGCTTTACTGAGCTGTGTTTTAACCACGAGGTCAAATTTGCGAGAGAGCAGAGGGTCAGTAGACAGAGAGGAGCTGGTACATGCAGAAGATGCACAAAGCTTTTGTGCCACTGTTACTGATTTAAAGATTGCACCAGAAGATTATCACAGACTTCCTTACATTCAGTCATAGAGGCATTTGGTCAGAAAAGCCAAAAAGAAAATTTCATTTCCCAAATAAAAATTAATGGGCTTGATATACTGCAGGGCTCTCCTTCTGTCTGTTGTTTTGTGTGTCCCCTGCATGACCAGTCCCTACAGTATTCATTGCCTGCATACTAGAGCCAAACACTACTGTTCAGCTTTACTACATTTACTAGTTATAGCGCACAAAGACAGAAACAAAGGCCTAAACCTTTGGAAAGAGTTAATGTTGACACATCATTACATCTGTGTGGAAAAACTTAAATAGGCAGAGATATATTCCTCCTTGTCTTGAAATGCCTGGAAGATCACCTGTCCCACGAACGTTTTACATATGGAGTAAGCATACTATGTGTATTTCTAACACAAAGTTAGTGCTTTTTAACTTATTTATTTATTTTTAATCTGTTAGTGTTCCATCTGTTGCTCTGCTTTACATAGTGTGTTTCTTGACATATTCAGTGCTGTCTGAACAGCAGTCATAAAGGTCCATAAGCATCCTTCAGCACTGTGTGTGACGTGCAGATATTTTAAGATGTTTGCTGAGACAGCCTGTGCAAAGGGCTTGTTTTTGCAAGTGTTTGTGTGCATATGCATGCTCAATCCCCGTGTGTGGCCTGTGTGAATGCTGAATGCCATTTACCCTGAAGGCTCTCTAAACCACCCTCTTTGCCTGTGTAGAAAACACATCCCTGTTGTAACTAAGCAGAATCAAAATAGTAATTTGTCCATTCTTTCTTTTATATACACCCACTCTTGCCCCAGTGAACAGCCACAGCCTAAAGTTCCCTCTGGTTACCACAGTCACAGCAAAGAGAGAAAAGAGGAGCAAGGCC
The DNA here is from genome assembly GCF_003957555.1 of Calypte anna. NCBI lineage: Eukaryota > Metazoa > Chordata > Aves > Apodiformes > Trochilidae > Calypte > Calypte anna. The sequence goes on along the minus strand of NC_044274.1, from coordinate 33,131,059 downwards.
CTGCAGGCACACTGCCATTCTCCCTCTGTACAGCAACCACTTCAAACTCCTCCACCACACCAGCTCTTTCTGGAGCTGCCCTTCCACGCTGCTTGCTTGCTCCTCCTGCGTGCTGTACTGCTACTCTTGCTCATTACATCCCACTGGCTTGTGCTGCTCTTTCCCAGAACTTTTCAGTGATTTAAGTCTCTCACAGCTCAGAGGCTGCATGGCTGAACTTCTTACAATTTTTATGGGCCATGAAAACACCGTATTTGTCTATCCTATTAATCTGTTCCTTCTAAATAAATAAGAAATGAAATAAACCCATCAAAAATATCTCATAGAACCACCTTTTGACTTGATTGCTATAAAACTTTTGAAACAATTTGTTTCACTCCTTTCTCACTCGTCCTTGCCACTAGCAATCTGCAGAGTTCACTTACTGATCAGTGCAAGCTGTTTGTTTTTACAGCGAAGCCTTTGATCAATAATCTCATACTCCTATGGTTGGTTTTAGAATCTAGAATCATGTCCAATAGTTGATCAAAATGTTTCTGGCATATAAAGTTCACTGGCAAAAAATAATCCTCCCACTTCATTGTTCATACACTGAAAATTAAATTTTCACATCTTTGTCAAAAAACCTAATTTCTGTTAAGCAATGCATGATATTTGAACACTCTCTTTTTATTTCTTTATCACAAGAAGTACTAACAGTTTTATGCCCAATTTTATGCTAGGGAAGCTATTGTAGAGGGGAAATAAATGACTTTCACAATGATTTGAGAGTCTTGCTGATCTAATGGGTTTCCATTAGCTTATATTGCTTCCAGCTTGGGAAGGCAGATTGCTCAGATTCTTTTAATCTACTTACGTTACCCACCTCGAAGCTACTTTAAAATAATTAAGCACATGGCCAGGAATAACAAGTTCTTCCTCCTTCAAAGCTGTGTGCTCTTCTCATATTTTACTGCTATGTCAAACTGCACACATCACTTACTTTTGCAAGTAAGGAAAAAAAAGATGGAAAGACTAGGGGATCCACAGTCCAAATCAAGAGTGGTGCCAATTGGGAACTCCACCTCCAGACCACAGTAGACTTACAGTACCTGCTGGTGATATTGCATCAATGCCTTGGTGGAAACCTAGGTCCTTTAGCCATTTACCTCAATGGATCCCAAACTTCCCTTTTTCTCTTAACTTTTTTATAACACAGGATGTTTGTACCCATCTACTGTGTATGTATGTGCTCATCTCTCTGTGTCTGCATATCTTCAGAATGTTTATTTTAGGTATGTCTGCTTACAGAGATCAAGAAAAGTTCCCAAGGAAGCATGCCTGTGAGAGGAGAAAACAATGCATGAAGAAATAAAATGGTACTGGACAGTTTTTATGTTGCCTTTCTGAGGTTAAATATCCCTTACAGTTTGAGAAATTGTAGTAGAAAGGCAGCTCAGTAATTACTTTGCAGTCATTCATGTAAACAGTTTAATAATGAAAATAAAAATAACACAGTGGAGTTATCATCTGATGCATGACTATGCTTAGTGTCAGTTAGAACTCCTGTTATGACAGAAAACATACTAAAATAAATAAGTTTTTTAAAAAATCTGAGATAACTAAATCTCATATCTATTCAGAATGTCATTTGTGTGTTTCAGTGGAAAAAAGGTGATAGTGTGGAAAGGGCATACAAACAGAGAGCAATCTGTTAGAGTAAGCTGTCGTCTTTTCTGGATATCACAACATCAAAGCTCTCTTGATTTTATTTTTTAATTATTTATTTATAATTTTTATGTAAGATCATAAGCTTAACTCCAATGTTTCCATTTTGTTTTCATTTAGTGTGAGTAAATGTATGAAGCTATTGATTAACAACGACTTCAGAACACTAAAATGACAGCTATTAAATTCTTTAAATTTTTTTTTCACATTTACAGTTGGCGTCCAACAGGAATTTTATATATATATTTGAAGAATAAGGTTACATGTTTTCTATTATTCATCCATGTAAAAAACATTAGAAAAAAGTGGCACTGATGATTCAACAGGTGCCACGCACTTGAGTTCATACTTCAGGTTTTTAATTTGCTGTACTCCATCATTACAGCTGATAGTGCAGTCATAGGAGATGCAGCACAATAAAGGACCATTTTTGCTGATAAACCTAAGCAATATGCTGTGCCTGCCAGTGTAGCCTGGGCCACCTCCTTTTTTATTGACAGCAATCTGGAACGGAAATCGTGGGGAATTCATTGCCCCTTAGCCTGAAATCACTGAGATGGTACTGAACTTCACGGTTGTGCTGCTCAGATTTTTATTTCAAGAGAAAAACAAATAATAAAGTTATTCAATTCAGAATTCTTACTTCTTTGTGCAAGATGTGAGACACTAGCCCCATTTTAATTCTTGCGGTGATTATAGTCTGGTATTTCCTCTGTGTTTTGAAACTGCTACTGCACTCTTCCCACACTGACCAAGAGGTTGTGTAGCATTTCATTCACTGTTAAACGGCAGCTTCATTTCACCCTGTGAACACCTGTATTACACTGCTGGCAAGGAAACTAAACCATTTATTCTGCATTGCTGTGGAATTAACTTTATGAATTTTTTTTAAGATCCTGAAGAGTACACAAGGGTCCTACCTTGTAGACAAGAACTGGCGACAAAAGAATATTTGTAAAAATTCTTATTTTTAAGCTTTTTTACTTCTCTCATCTTGTCATGCTCCTTTAATACATCCATGGTATGTCAGCTGGGAGGAAAGTGCCACTTTCTGAGGCAACACCATAAGACCAGGAGCCAGGTACCCAGTAGGTGCAACAGCATCTCTGGGGTTTTTAGCTAGGGATGAGCGAGAGACCTCTGGCTGTTGTTGGACTTCTTTTTATTAAAATTAATTGAAATAAAAATCTCAAATTCTCTTATTCCCCCCCGCCCGCCTCCCCAGGGTGCAAAAAATCCCTACAGAAGGAGACAAAAGGAGAGGATTGTTGTATGAACTATGAAACTATTTTGGATCTACTTTGTTTTCAATACAGATATAACAAATAATCTCTTGTGCTAGTAGTCCTGATTGGTTTCTTCTACACCAGCATTTATATGCCACATAGGAAGAAGTCAGTATGAATTCCTCATCAAATAATACACTTAATTTACAAAATTTACAAAAACAGGGGAGTAACTGTCACCCAGTATTGTTTTCTGACTAGCACCATTTGGTCATACGAACACTGTAGCAGCACCAGGTTTTGCTTCAAAATATGGCAAGCAAATTACTCAGTTTCTGACTCATCTACGCTTCTGATGGGAGTCTCAGCATCACTATGTTGTTTTCTGCATTGTACTGATTTTGCAGCTTGAGTTGTCAAGTTCAAAACTTTGCTCCTACACAAACTCCCTGCACAGTGCTGGTCCACAATGTGTTGATTCACTGTGTAGCTCCAAGGTAGCACAGGAATTCACAATGAATTATGCACTGGGTCACACTACAGGAAGCCTAGGGTAGTTTACTGTTTATTGGGGCTAATGAACTGTAGCTCATTTTTTGAAAAGTTTGTATGCCATGTTCAGTGATGCCATTCTTAGGCACTCAGTGAAGTGGCCCACTTAACTTTCCACTAGGGGAAGGAGGCTCAGACATGCAGAAAAACACATAGCAAAATTAGTTAGAGCCCTGTTCTTCATCCTGTGCTATCTCCTGCTCTATCTGTCACTATTTTTACTACACTTAATCAGTAAAGGTAAACTTCTATGTTTAAGGAAAATGTACAGTGTCTGACGGAATGGAGTTAATTTTCTTCAGAGGTGCCTTATTCTGGACTTGTGCCTAAAAGTATTGATAACACACGATGTTTTGCTTGTGGCTAAGCAGTACCTGCACAGCATAGAGGCTTCCTCTTTCTTCTTCTCCCTCTCTGGCCTCTCAGAAAGTAGGCCAAGAAGTTGGACAGATGACCCAAGCTGACCAAAGTTTAGCTTAGCTGCAGGCTGGAGTCAACCCAACAAAGAATGCAATTCTTTAAATAAACTATCTAGCTCTTCAATATAGCAGAGATTTAGAATAGGAAGTTCTGATTTTGGTGAGCCTTGGACTGGTCACTGATGAAAGCACAGCTGCTTGCACTTCATATGAAATATATGTCTCATTTGTTCTTACAGATACCAGCAACATACTGTAGAGTATACTGAATATCTTGTGCACATGGTTTTTTGTGGTATTATCTATGCTTTACAGAGAATGGTTAGTACTCCAAGGGATCTATACTCCAGGTATTATTAACAGATCTGAGAGATCCCCTCATTCTTGACTCACTTATCTAATTATTATTTCTCCAGACTTCTCTAGCTTTTTCTCTGTTTTCAACTGAAGAGCTCAGAAGTGTTTTTTTCTTCTCTATATACACTTTCCCACAGGCCTGGGTGCAAACATAGCTCATTTGATGTGTGTTCTTCAAAGCAGCCACACTAGAGCTTGGAAAAAGGCAGAGGATCAGTAGTATTTGTAGATAATTAGAATACTCACCAACACTTCAAAGTAATTTTTAATAAGCATTTTGAGGTTTACTTCATAATTTTAATATTTTAGAAATTTTAGCCTAGGTCAAGAAAGACTGTATATAACTTAGAAAACAAAAATAGTTTTAATGCCAGAAAAGAAAACAAACAAACAAAAAGAATTCAGAGACATTCTGTAACTTCAAATATATAAAGCAATTTTTTAAGAAAAGGATTACAGCAATGAATTATTTGGTATTGTGGTAACATAGAAGAATTCAAATAGTATTGACTTGTAAGTCAAATAGTAATGAGGTTTAAAAAAAAAGCTTAAAATTGTTTTGTTTTCAGTATTACAGATGCAAGTCTGAAGAGGGATAGGATCAGAACATATGGATATAGAACGAGACCTTGATTTATCTGATAGTTTATCAAAATGTTAAGATTTTGATTTCCCAGTGTAAAAAGGCACTTTATAATGAGGGCAGTATTTAGGAAGAAGAGCTTGCATTCATTTGTACCCCTCTCTGTCTTCCTTGATGAAAAAACAGATGTTAAGAGTTCATGGTTAAGGAATATATCCATGCATTGAATATGTCTAATGCCAATAAAATAATATACTAAAGCCCATAAGAAGGTCTCTTGAAATACCCTTGTAACAGCACTCATGGCAAAAAATAAGTATTTGCCTCAATATTAAGATACAACTTTTAGTGCAGTTAGTTTCTAAGGAATCAGGAGCAACTTGAGCAAAAAACTGTATTTCTTGCTGCAGTTCCTGAACAGATGACATTGCAAATTGGCTTATTTTATTTAAATGGTTGTCAGATATTGCTGAAAGACAAGAGAACTCAGTCATGGGAAACAGCTCCTTAGTACAGAGTAGGGCAGTCAGAAGACTTCTCATAACTGCTGGATGAAGGTGTAGGTAGCAAATTCTCCATCCAGGGAACACAAAAAGGCTCCAAAATTATGCTCTTATATATGTCACATACCACTAGGTGATTTGTGTAATTTCTGCACAATGCTCTTGTATTTGGCCACATTATCTGGCATTGTACCCCTTAGCAGCTAGGACAGTGGTGTCAGTAAAAACACAACCAATTATCAAAGCATAAAAATAGGTCTATACACATGATATATTTTTGATAACTTATGATAGGCAAAAGTAATTTTTATTGTAAAGAACTTTGTAAAATATTTTAAAACTTAATTAAGTCCTGAAACTACATACGTATCCTTCTGAAACACATTTCTTTAGGGAAAAGTTGGAAATAGTTCTCTGACACAATGGCCAGATTTTCAGTAACAAAGAGAATTCTTTTAAAATCAAAGAATTTTCAGGGTTAGAAGGAATTAATTTATAGTTAAGGAGATACACTCAGTATCTTTATTCTTTAGTAAGAAAAAATAATTCATTAAATAAAAAAAATGGTAGATAGAGTTATTCTAAATTCAGTAAGATGTTTGTGTAACAGAAATTAAATTGTGTGTGATTAACATAAGAATTTTGAGAGGTGGAGAACACAAACTAAGCAGGAGAATAAAATGAGTTATGCTGAAGGGAAAAGTACTGGGCAAAAATAATTCCTAATTAGATTCCTAATTAATTGAAAACTAAAATTAGTTCTTAATTAACTAAAAATCTAATAAAGCCAAATTGCTTTAGTGCAAAGAAATTATTTTTAGAAATGAATTCAACATTTTTAAAAATTTGTCACAAGATCACTATTAGGTGTGAAGTTAAAAGCATTCACTGCTGTCCCAGGTAGACGATGCCAATCAACCATATAAGAACAAGAACATCAGATAAGAATTAAGCAAGTCTGAGGGCAAGAGCCACAGGAAGAACTCAGTAGTACAAAAATGTAAAATGTCATGCATTTAGTGTCTATTAGTAAGAATTTCTCCTCCCCCCAAAGTTCACCTTTTGGAAGAAGAACAGGAAGAATGCCTATCTGTTATGTTGTGAGATACTGAAAAGAACTTCACTGCTTTTAAGATGTGTTCCTGTGCTTGTGAATATGAGCCAGGTACTGCATTCACTGCAGTTTCTCTCCCTGTACTTCCCATTAGCCTGTGCAAAAAAACTGGCAGAGCAGAAGGGAAAAGGGACAGAGGACAAGATGGGAGGAGTGTTTTGAAATGAGCGTCTTTATGTTAGCATAACACAAGGAATAAATGGAGCACAGCATGTCTGAGCCCAGCAGACTCTTGGGCAGGATGTGTGCTCACACCAATGGCATCCCACCCAGTTCTGGCTGTGACTCCATCTCGGCTGTAGCAAAGGAGCCTCACAGCCTTTCATGCACAGGCAGAGGAAGCAGGCACTGCATTCACTGGCTGGCATGCCCACTTTGTCTCTGCTGCTGAACAAAAGCTCTCTGTACAAGGTCACTGTATAATGAGCTGCAGTTCAGTCGTAAGTATATTTTTAATGTTTCTATCCCAGTGCAGAACAAAAAGGAGTGTCCCAGTTCAGGCCAACACTTCACAATATCGTTTGTGGAGAAAAATAATTTTGGTCATCAGTTGTCTCAGCATTGTTGTTTCATGGGAAGCAGGCTTCCTGATACATTTTACACTGTCTGTGATGTCAAATGCCAGTCATTGCCCTCTGTAATCTTTATTGGTGATATCTGCTTTGACTGGGTTGCATTTCTCATCACTCAGTATTATGGGAATGCATCCTGGTTTTCTGTCCTTCTAAAGTACACCATCTAAAGTACACCACCTCGTTTTCAAAGATTTGCTTTTCTGAGGTGCTTGCATGTATGTAAATCTGAGGTGAAAACAGCAACAAAACACATGCTGGGAGAGGACCAAGAAGGTTGATTTGCTCTTCCATAGCAAGGGCAAATTGTCAGACTGGTCTACATCTTTCCACTCTCCAGAATGCCACATGAACTTACAGGTCCACAGGTTCATAGCATAGTGCACTTTCAGAGATAAATTCAATATAGGTTTTACACCCTGATTTTGAAACAGGCTCAAAATACTTTATTTCTTCCAGTTTCTTGGTTTGAACCAATGCAGGTTGCCTTTTAGAGGGGTAATGCAATATACTCAGCACAATTAAACATAAGGTACTGAATATCTTAGGAAGACAAAATTAGATTTGCTTTCACAAGCACCAACAAAAAAACCCAGGCACACACTGAAAATTGCAGAGAACTTACTACTAATCATCTATTTAAATCTGTCAACTACTATAAGGGAACTTTTCAGCTGGAGATGTCTACATCCACCTCAATGCAAAGCAAAATTAAAACTTGGACATAAAATTGTTTCACTTTTTTTCAGTATTTCTTCAGCACAATGAGATATAAGGAATTTTGCTGCATTAAAAATCTTAACTCAAAATATTTGGCATTCTCCTCTCCTTGAAAACTCCCACCTCTTAGGCACATCTCAATTCTGTCTTTGCTCTCCTGTGTTCTTGTGTCTGTACACAGATTGCTAATCATGTTTACAGGTAGGTAAACAGAGATGAGTGACCGCAATAAGTAGTCTAAGACTCTAGTGGTATCTTTTCTTTTTGCCTTCTGAAAGTACTTACTGAATGTTTTATATGATGCTGGTCTGAGCTTGCAGTAGGAGTGAAAAATATTTTCAGGTGCAACATTTCCAGTATCAGATATGTCTTTGCAACTATATTGCTAAAAAAAAGGCACTTGGAAAATATACCCTTTTGGGTTCCTAAGTAAGGAAACATACAGACAGATTTTCTTGGCAAATTCTAACACTAACATAACAGCACATTAAAAAGGTACTTTATAGAAATATATGGTCAGCTTACTGTGCAAAATATTTAGTTTTAGAAACACCGGTCCCTTTCATCATGAGTCTCATGCCTACCCTGGTCTGAGTGTTGTGCATGCTTTCACTGACGCTCTTGTAATTCCAAAACACGTCCTCATCTTCCCATGGCTTTGATGATCCAACCCCTTTTTCCACCTGTGGTGGGAAATTCCTGGTGCTGGATGACTAGTTTCTTTGGAATTAATTAGATTTTTCTTCTTTTAAACACAGGCCTGCACTTGTAGTGAACTGTTTAGATCTAGGCATAATCATAGGGTTTCAAACCTCTCACAAGGGGCTCCCTCAAAAACGTGTCACAAAATAATGCAGAGCATGAAATATTCCCTATGTAAGCAACTCACTAAACTCTGGCCCTACACCTTCCTCACAAACCAATGACTTGTAGGTGTTCCCTACCTTCACTTCTTCGGAACTGGTGATTTCTTGCTTGGCATCTCTTCATCTAATTATGCAATAGTTTATCAACTAACTGGCATCATGTCAAATTTAAAAAAAAAAAAAAAAAGGCATGAAAAAGGCTGCAGCCTGGCTCTACTACAGCTGTGCTTGTACTAAAAATTGGAGGTGGAGAGTTGAGGCAAACGGATGTCTTTTCTTTCCTTCCTCTGTCTGGTCAAAGCAGGGAGGCTTTTGACTTCTGTTTTTAATTGAGATTTTGTTTTGTTTCACTATTGTTAAAAACAAAAAGATTCTGGTAGGGAAAGAGCTTTTAAAAGAATGTGGGTGTGGCTTTTGCTTCTCTGGTGACACAGCATACAGGACTTTACTTTGAACTTGCTTTTTCTGGGGGGCAATGGGGAGCCTGGATGTCTCCTGCAGTATAAAAGATTCTCTCTATAATTTCAACAGAAAAGACAAGGCCAAATTTAAGGACTGCAGAAATTTATCAGGATGATTCACCACTATATACTGCAGAATTTAACAAGCATGTTATATTTAGAGATGAGTTCCCTGATTCCACACTTTTGCAAAGAAAAATCCATTAAGCATATCTTTTCCATTTATGACTCTATGTCCCTTTACTATCCTTTCCAAAGAAATCACAAGAGCCTTTATATTTAAGCATAATTTAAAAAAAGAAAAATGTAAAGGAGAACTGCAGCTTATTCAGCCAAAAGCATCTACTTACTAGGGGCTCATGAACTCCAGTCTTTTCATTTGGTGAATTAAAAAATCTTCATGGACAAAGATGTAGAATTCAACCTCTCACTTCAGGACACAGTAATACCACAGTAGCAGAAGTCTTACACCCTTTCTGTTTCTTTTAAGCATTGCTTGTTTCATAACAGAGGTCATCAGAATCTTTAAATGGAATAGAGAAAACAGAATAAATGGAGCTAAAATGCCCTAAACATCCATATTTCTTTCATGCATAATGCCAGAGTGTGAATAGTTCACATTAATGTCTATCTAATAGCCAGTTTTTGACAGTTATGTTTATTATTCAACTTTGTCCAAAGTTTATTTTCAAGAGATTTTTCATTTTACAAACCCATCTGAACCAGCAAGAAATACTGATACACATAGCTGAGCATTCAAAGCAAAATAAAAAAATTACTGCAATGCCAAAGCAAATAAACAAATGCAATACCAAAAGCTTTGGTTTTGTTCTGCTAAATCATAACCTTATTTTGAAAGTTGGTATGTGTTTTGTCATTTTTTTGTTTTCTTGTTATGACAAAGAAAAGCATTCATTGGAGATTTAATCCATTTTAATATGCCTCTGGGAGATTTTTTTGGAAGCTGATAGTAAGAAAAGAGCCTCTGCTTTTTTTGTAATTTAAAATTTTCTTTTAATCCTACACATTTTGTTGTGTTTAAATTTTTATGCTTCCATCTGGAAGAAAAGGATGACACAAAAATGTACATGGCTTGTAACACAGATGTTATTATTTAAATTTTTTTTCCTTTGGAAAAAAAGATTGATCAAAACTCTACTTTCAGCTGTAAAATAGATTAAAAAACCAATCCAGTAGTGAAATCAGTGGATTAGCAGACTAAGCTTTACCCATGTGAGTTTATGTTTTGTAACAAGTAATATACATTTGAGGTATTAACATAAAATCAGCTTTATCTAGATATAAACACTATGTCTTAACATACAGCTAACAAGGAGTTACAAATAGAAGTACCTCAATCTTCAAATAATTTCTTAGTTTTCCTCTGACTTTAATCCTAATTTTGTATCAAATTCCTATTTTATACTTCTATTGAGAGGGTATCATTCAGCTGAAAATATTAAAAATGCTTTTCATATATTTACAAATTCACCTAGGCTGCCCTTCGTTACACAAGATGCTGTTTTCCTTGCTATAAAAAGTCTCTCTCCTGAAAGCCATCATCTATTGAATACTATTCCAGTTTTTTGACTACCGATACATTTCTACCTAATACTGTGTAAAGTTAGTAACAAGGCACCAGCCTCTGAACTGAGAATTTACCATACAAAATTGCTTGCTATATTATGTTGTGTTTTTTAGAATCACCAGACCACAAAATATTTTAGTTTGGAAGGGACCTTCAGATATCATCAAGTTCCAACTGCTCTGCCATAGTCACCCCCCACTAGACCAGGTTGTTCAAAGCCCCATCCAACCTGGCCTTCAACACTTGCAGGGAGAGGGCATTCACATCTTCTTTCAACAACGTGTTCCAGTGTCTCACCACTCCTAAACTAAAGAATTTCTTCAATACAGTTAATCTATGTCTGCCCTCTTTCAGTTTAAAACCATTGCCCCTTGTCTGTCACTACAGAGCCTGGTAAAACTCTCCATCTTTTTTCTAAAGACTGATTAATGTATTGAAGAGTTACTGTAAGGTCTCGCTGGAGCTTGCCCTTCTCCAGGCCAACAACTCTCTCAGCCTGTTTTCATAGGAAAAGTGTTCTAGCCCTCTGATCATTTTCATGGTGCTCCCTGAGTGGTGGACCCACTCTTGACAGGTCTCTGTCTTTCTTGTGCTGGTCATCCCTAAACTGGAGACCCCAGTGTTGGCTGCAGTACTCCAGGTGAGGTTTCACCAGAACAGAGCAGAGGAGACAGACTGGCTGGCCACACTCCTTTTGATACAGCCCAGGATGTATAGTTGTTTTTTTCTGCATCACAACCACGCATTACCAGCTCAGATGTAATTTTTCATCCCTAAGTCCTTCTCCACAGAGCTGCTCTCAATCCATTCATCTCCCAGTCTGTATTGGTACTAGAGGCTGTCTCAGTCAGATGCAGGAAATTACTCTTGGCCTTGTTGAACTTCATGAAGTTCATATTGCCACACCCCTCAGACCCTCAAAGTCCCTCTGGAGGACTGGTGGATCCCTTTCCCTCAAGTGTATCAACTGCAGCATTCAGATGGGCATCACGTGCAAACTCACTGAGGGTGCACCCGATTCCACTGTCTATGTCATTACTAAAGATGCTGAGCAGGATGCTGGGCACAATACAGACCTGTAAGGGACACCATTTTCTATTGATCTCCATTTAGACACTGATTCATTGACTGCAACTCTTTGGATGTTGTCTAGCCAATTCCTTACATTCCTTACAAAACCCATGTTTCTCCAATAGTGACAAGAATGTTGTGTGGGACTGTGTCAAAGACCTTACAGAAGTCAAGATACTTTACATGAGTTGCTCTTCCCTTGTCCCCCAACACAGTTATCCCAAATTAGAAGGTCAAGAGATCAGGTATGGTTTTCCCTTTGTGATGCCATTTTATCTGTCTCTCAGCTCCTCCATGTTGTTCATATGCGTTGACATATGGATGCAATATAGACTACAACTACCTGAAAGCAGGTTGTAAGGAGGTGAGTCCTGGCCCCTTCTCTCACGTAAATAATGACAAGACTAGTGAAAATGGCCTGAAGTTGCACCAGGGGAGGTTTAGACTAGATTTGAGGAAGAATTTCTTTACTGAGTGCTCAGGCCTTGGAACAGACTGCCCAGGGAAGTGGTGGAGTCACCACACCTGGAAGTATTTTAAAAATGTGTAGATGAGGAACTTCAGGATATATTGTAGTGGATGACACAGATATTGGTAAATATATCTTTTATTCAAAGGGGGATGTTGACAGTTGGATGTGGTGATCTTAAGAGGCCTTCTCCAACTGTGACAATTCTGTGATTCTGTGACACAGCTTCCAGGAGCATCTGATCCATTATCTTACCAGGTACAGAGGGAAGGATGACTGGTTGATAGTTCCCAGTTTCTTACACATTTTAAAAACGGGCATGATATTTCCCATTTTCCAGTCACTGGTGAGTAGGGCTAACTGCCACGACTTTTTACTTTGTGCAGGCTATAAATGTGGTGTGATTGATAAAATACTCTGCCATGTACACCTTCCACAGAATCCTAAGGAAATCTTCTCCAAAGAAAAACAGAAATAAAAACCCGTCTGAGTAAGGAGTAAAATTTATTCTCAGTCTCCATTCAGAGTACCAATTCCTTTATTTCTGCACAAAATGCTGTATTTTCTTATTTAGATAATTTTCTGTCTATTACAGAAGGTGGTAAATACCACAGCCTTTTCCTCATCTTTGGTAACTGTGTTTCCCACCATGTCCAACAAAGAATGGAGGTTTTCCCTGCCCCTTCTTTTGCCCTTGATATATCTGTAGAAAGACCTTTTGTTAGCCTTAATAGAAGTACCAAGACTGAGTTCAAATCGTGCCTTCGTCTCTCTAATTTTCTTCTTACATGACCTAACTATATTCCTAAACATCTCCTGAGTAGCCAGCCCTTTTTTCCCGTAGTCTGTGAGATGTCTCTTTAACCTGATTTCCTTCAGTATCTCCCTTTTCAGCCAGACTGGTTGTCTTCCCCTCCACCTTGCTTTTCAGCACATAGGGACAGACTGCTCCTGTGCATTCAGGACTTGCTCCTTGAAGTACACCAATCCCTCCTGGACCCCTTTGTTTTCCAGGGCTATCTCCCAGGATTCACTCTGAATCAGTCTTCTGAAAAGCCCAAAATCTACCCTCCAGAAGTCCAGCACAGAGGTTTTATTGTTGGCCCTCCTTGCATCCCTGAGTTCTGAAAACTCTACTATTTCATGGTCACTGTGTCCCAGATGGCCTCTGACTACTACATCTCCCACCAGCCCCTCTCTTTCTGTGAACAGAAGGTCTAGTGGAGACCCATCCCTGGTGGGCTCATTTACCAGTTGGAATAGGAAATTATCCTCTATATGCTCCAGGAATCTCCTAGACTACCTCTTCTCTGCTGTGTGGAGTTCCTAGCAGACATCCGGCAGGTTAAAGTCACCCACAATAACAGGGGCTGGTGATTTTGAGACATCTGCCAGCTGCTTGTAGAATAATTCTTTACTCTCATCATCCTGGTTGGGAGGTCTATTACAGACTCCCAAGAGGATGTCAGCCTTATTGACCTTCTCCCTGATTTTGACCCACAGGCACTCAACCTTATTGTTACTGACCTCGAGTTCTACAGAGTCAAGAGGCTCTCTAACAAATAGAGCCACTCCTCCACCTCTCCTACCTTGTCTGTCCCTTCTGAGGAGCTTGTAGCCATCCATGGCAGCACTCCAGTCATGTGAGTCATTCATATAAATGAATATCATAATTTAGTCCTGGTGAAGTGACCATAGTAATCCAAACAGGAGGTGTTAGGATGAGGAATTCGAATTGGAAAAATGTAATAATGATCCAACAAAAAGGTTAAGGAGATCTCAATCACTGGGTCCATGCCAGGGAGCTTTGAGACACAGATGTTTCAATTTAGCTAATGAAAGTAGTATGACATACTTCCTCCCACATAATAGGATTAGATATTTATTTAAGAACACCAAATATCATAAATTATCAGAAGATGTTCTCTTTATATACAAGAATGCAGGTCAGAGCTACAGCAGGGTGAGAACTTATGCCATCATGTTATGCCATGACTGTTACTGAGAATTTTTTCAGGGTGCTAGAGAGACACCTTGACATTGCCAAGCACATTGCATGAGAAATTTATCATCATAAGTGTTGAAGACTGATCAACAGCTCACCACTATTGTGATGAAAGACTGGATTTTATTTTCCTGAAAAGAACTTCCTTTGATATCACAAAATCCTCGTTTGAGTGAAAAGTCAAAACTTCCAGACCTGAAACAAGAAAGATCTGAAACTCTGGTTTTAAATTAGATTAGAAAGAGGGAAGAAACTAGTTCATAATAATCATTTGGAATCACTCAAGTTAATGTAGCAGATACATGACACAAAAGTGTTCTGGAAAGAACAGACTGATAAATCATGAAAGTGTCAACAGAATAAGGAAAAAAAGGAGCACAATATTTATTAGTAAAAGGATTTCTGATGGTTAGTTCTAGCCTGGTGGTCTAGATCTGAATTTAAAAAAACCCCAAAACACTAAAACTAATGCATTTGCCACAGAAAAGTCAGAAAGGAAAAAGCTCATAGCACTGGCAGCATAAAGTTTTGCAGACATTGGAGAAAAATGCAAAGGTAAACACAGGACCTCAATTCTTTGTGCTTATTTGATGCAAGACTTGGGGTGGCAGATGTTGCAAGCTAAAAAGTCAGGTTTTGTCAGGGCCTTGCTCTTGGCTGTAGATAAGATATCTCTTCTTCTGTCCCTCAGTGCTTCCACAAGGCATATGCAGTCAAAAAATTGCAATTATACAGCAATGCTTTTAAGAATAGAAAAAACCCCAATGGCTTCTCTAGATTAAATAATTCTACAGTACTCTTATAGTTGCATTTTAATAGCATGAGGAACACTGCAGTGTTTGGGGTAGATTTCTGTTATATATATGCAAAAGCTTAAGGATTAAAAAGCACATGTGGAAGGAGTATGGGGAATAGTAGGACATACAGGGTCCATTTTAACTACTCCTGTACATGCACCATCAGCCATACAATTTTTTCTGCCATAATTTATTTGGGGTAAATATCCAATTTCCCCATGTGGGTAGCAGACTGTCTTGGTTAACCTGGGACATGTAAAATTACATATTTCCATTAAAAATGTGCAGCACAAATATAGAATATATCCTGCATTTTTTTGCAAGTAGTAGAATTTTAATATTGTCTCATGTTTTCCTACCGCTGTCATGCATTTTTAAAAATATTTTATTACACAGATTCTTTTAAAGGCATATTTTTACTTTCCCTGCTGTAAGTTGCTATCAAATGGGAAAAAGAATTCTTATTTCAGAAATTGTAGGCATACAATAAGTAGACTGTCTCATACGTTCAAAATTACAATTTTCTTAGGTGTTATATAGTACTGTCAACAGAAATCACATTGATTATTATTAATACTTCATCCTTCTTGACACACAAGCAGGTATGATTTTTGTTCTGCAGTTGCAATGGAACAAAATACTTCTGTAGTCTTTATTATCAAAACTTACATTGCTGCTCTCGTATTATTTTGCTAAATACTTAAAAGAGCTTTGCATTTCATTCTGAGTTTCCTTAAGAAAATCAAGAACATGTCTTTTGGAGATTCTCGTGATCATCTCACAAAAATTAGTGAATCTCCTTGAAAACATTGTATTTTGTTGGGGTTTTTTTTGTTTTTTGTCATATCTTGCTTTGGTTTGTTTAAAGAAAAACACTACTCATTTAGAATAATTGTTAAAATTTCATACCTGGATAAATATAAAATGTGAGTTCAAACAGAATGAGCAATGTTCCTGGTAATTGAATTTAAGGATAAAGGAATAAAACAAAGGATTTGAAAATGGTTGTTGGTCTAGCTCAGCACAGGTAAATGAATTATTGAGAAAAAAATTCAGATAAGGGAGCTCTACTTCTGTGAAATTATACTTTGGATCTTTCTCTACCTTCATCCTGATATTCTACCCCTTTTCTTTTTCCAAAAATTTGTGTACTGTGAATTGTTACAGGTCTTAAACTTATTTGTCATATATGACATTAGTTTAATTAATTTTGGCAAAAGGTTTTAGGTGAGTCATGGGAGACTTCTTTTGGTGCATTTACTAGCAGATGTACCATTTCCTGTGCTAAAAGCAATGATAGCAAGGTCACATAGCTATAAAATTGTAGGAATTTGCTACTCGTAGTCAAACTGTCCTGGTTTGGGCCAGGATAGAGCTGATTTTCTCAGCTGTAATTTTGCTTTCAGATAAGTCTTCTGTAAGTAGCTGCACTTGCTGAAATTAACAGCAAGTTTCTCAGACAGGGTCTGCTTCTGGGACTGATAACACTCAGTGTTTATAGTTACTGATAGAGAATGTTATGCAGAACCAAGGCCACTGCTGAGTTCTGAGGAATATTTTGTTGTCCTGAAAGAGAAAAGGAGTAAAGAGATCACACCTACAACCCTTTTTTAGGGAGGACCAGACAAGATAAATGACCAAAATTGACCAGAGTATTCCATCCCATACATGTTATACTTGGTATAAGTTTTAGGGATCATGAGGGTCAAAACCCTTCTTCTGCCCCCTTCCTTCAGCCTTTTGCCTTCACCTGTCCCTGTTTGCTTCAGCATCCTGGGAGGATTCCACCCATTCATCTGCCTGTGGTCCTGATCCATACCAGCCTGAATCTGTGTGTTCCTGCCTCCAGCTCCCGACTGCTGCTGACTCCAGGAGTCCAGCCTGGACCTTCCCAGGGCTGCCCTGCAGCCTCGGTGGTGACACAAGTGTTACTGGGGGGAAGAGGGGAGGAATGTGGTATGATTTTCCTGAATATTTGTTACATTTAGTAATTTTTTTCTTTTTAGCATTACTGTTTTTTTAAAGCTGTGTAGTTTAGTTTCCAACCCATAAGTCTCTCTCCCTTATTCTCTCTCCTTTCTTTATAAGGGAGGGCAGGGGGATTAATATAGAGCATCTGTCATTCAGTTAACTGCTGGCCCAGTGTTAAAACTGTGACACAAACAAAACCGGCTTTCATTAAAGAAGAAAAGGTAGGTAAGATGAAAACACACATTAGCAGAAATGTTTGGTCATGAAAGATGTGATCTTCTGCCGTTTACCCAAACTTCCTATGTTGAACCAGAATTCTGTGTTATACAAAATATTAACCTGGTGGCAACAATTACTTTGTGTGACAAAGAACACTACTCTGTTGCACAAGGCTTCTTCACATTATCTGCATGGAATAAAATAAACACATATAAACTTATATTACTTTATTAGCTCTGATGTTCTCTTGTTTTTGCTAATATGTTTCTCCAGGCTAAAGTCTTCCACTATATAAAGCAGTCTCTGTGGACTAATACTAGAAGACCAGAAGATGCTCCATAATTTCTAAATCATGACTTACCCAGTTACAAATCCTTACTCTCCTTCACTTACTTTATGCTGCAGAGAAATCTCCAAAAGATATAATAATACATTAAAGTCTACAGTCTAGTGTATGGTTGTTTCTCTTAATGGTCTCCAGTATCTGTCCCTTCTCATGCTTGGAAGCAGAGAGAAACACCTCCTCAGAATAGGTGAGAAAAAGGAAAAAGCAGCCTGCCTACATACTGTCTTCTTCCAGAGGGTGCAGTGTCTCACCCCTTGTTCTTCACCATAAAGGTGGTGAGACACTGGAACAGGTTGCCCAGAGGGGTGATGGAAGCCCCATCCCTGGAAGTTTTTAAGGCCAGGCTGGACAGGGCTTTGAGCAACCTGAGCTAATTGGAGCTGTCTGTGCCCATTGCAGGGAGGTTGGAACTAAAGGATCTTAAAGGTCCCTTCCAACCCTGAAAGTTCAATTCAGTTCAGTTCCATTCCATTCCATTCCATTCCATTCCATTCCATTCCATTCCATTCCATTCCATTCCATTCCATTCCATTCCATTTTAAGGTGTGCTTCTTACCAGTTTTAAGTTCCAGCAATATCAAAACCTGTTCAGGATGACCAGCTAACTTTTGTGCAGACTTTAACAATAATTATAATACATGATGCTGAAACACTGAATTACCACCCAATGTTTATCTTATTTTTAGATGTCATTACAGCATTTACAGTTTTCAGATATGTTTTTGGCTTTATTTCTGCTTTCAGCTTGACTTGCCTGCCATTTTTTGCACATTAACTGAAACAAATTGCAGTTCTCTCTCTGACAGAACATAATCTTACATGTTTTGAAAAGCACAGCATTGTTTCAGGCTGTCTTTGCTCTTGAAATATTAATTTTGCTGTGGAGAGGAAAGAGGATTTTAGGCAATATACCTTGCCTGGAGCACTGGCCCATTGTTAGGGATGAGGGTCAATTCTCTACTCCCCCACCTCAGAGAAACAGCACTACTGCTAATGAAACCTCTGTAATCTCTCTTGGATTTTGTGCAACAACATCATTTGAGAATGACAGAAGAAAGGTAATGGCAGTAAATTCAATACAGTAACAGTTCTCTGAAATGCAGATGAGAACAAAATTCACATCAGTTTATTATGAAAAGTGAGAGGAGTTCTGACATGGGTAGGGGGACTGTGTTGACAGTCTATTACAGTATGAGGCAGTAGGAATAATACTGAGACACTAGACTTAATAATGATTAAACACACTAAAAAACCTGAAATCAGAGGACAAGTCACCATTCCTGGTCAATGTAGTGTGTAAATATCTTATTGTATTTTCAGTTAACAATAAAGAATATTACTTCTGCAAAATTCTGAAAAGCAAGCTTTTTCCTAGTGGATGATTTGTAATAGAGAGGAAAGAGGCTGATGTGAATAGTCACAGAAACCAGTTTTACCCTTTTTGTTGGATGATCAAATAAGTATGCAATCTAGAATTTTTAAAGAATAAGGAATTTGGGAATGTGCATTTGAGAATATAGGTGCATATAGAGCATATATAAAACAGACATACAATACAGACAAGTGCTTCATGGCAGATTTCTGTATGCAGGGATTTGGTTGTCTTCTCTGTTAATCAGATCCATGTAGTGAAAATAAAAGCTAAATCATCATCCTAATAATTCTTCTCATTGAAGGTCACTCATACACAGCTGGGATAGGTATGCAGAGCACTCTGAAATGATGCTGAAGAAGACTACAAATATTTTTACTGCACCTGTATTCTTGGCAGCTCACTGTAATTCTTTCTCCTTCCTGATCTTTCAGCTTATACATCTGGACTCCACAGCAACTATGCTATAAGGTCATATAAAACTCTATCCCTTCTTGGATACTCCAAGTGCAAAATCAGTACAGAACCCCAGAGTTTTTCACCCCTTTTGGGTCCAGACTTTCGTCAGACTCTTCATTACAACTGGACTCTACAAATTCTTCTATCCCTCCCAGGTTCAGACAAGCTTAAGCTGGTTTTTGGCAGCTGTGTAATCATCTGCTATCAAGTTCCACCTTTCCACAGGGAGCAATCTTCTGTAGGTTCTGGGACTTAGCCACTGCTTTTACTCCCACAGTAGCAGATAAAAAAGCCTCCCTTCTTCCCATTCTTAAAGCAAAAAAAAAAAAAAAAGAAAACCCAAAACCAAAAAAACCAAACCATAAAAGCCAACTGCCAGCTAACAGTGTGAGGCTTCTCCCTTTGAATCCTCCAAGACACTTAATATTGCTCTCAGCCACTCCAGAGTTAATTAAGATCTCTTGAGGCTCATCATGTACATGACAGTGATAAATTCCACCAAATTCCCACTTTGGGATGCCTAATTCAAGAGAAATTAAGATGAGATGCCTTTTTTCTAAAAGAAAAAGATATTTCTAGCAGAGATGAACAAGAAAACTACATCATCATGCATGGTTCTGCACCACAGATTTTGATGCAAATAGTTTCAAGAAACATCTTAAAGTGTAGAGGTTGCATACGTAGATATATAACTATGTAAATAGATGAGCAGGTGGATAGATAGACAGACAGAAAGACATAGGTATAGGCATATAGATACCATATATACAATCCTACTGGGAGGATATGCAAGAAGAGATGGACGAATAAGCATTCCTAACGCTTCACTGTACCAAGGAAATTACAAAGACATGTAGCAGTATCTAGACCAAACAGCTTTCATCCTGATGCTAGCTGAGATAGACAAGAAAGCTCTAACAGGTAAGATTACAGGTTCACAGGGTAGGTGTGCAAAGGCAACATCTGTTAAGATTTTTCTGATGCTGTGATTTTTGCTTGCTGTTCCAATCCTACTGCAAAATAGAATAAAAACATAAGAGCTGGGAAGCTCTTACTTTCTGCCAAAACTACAGCAGCCTGAAACTCCATATGTAACAACTCCGTACCTCACATCAAGATCGCCTATAGTGGTATTTGTTGACACCAGAGTGCTGATTTACCCTAACAGTTTAAGATTTACTGTCAATGCTTAATTGTGTGAAATGGTGCTCCAGGCTGTCAGTACCTTGTCTGACTTACTGTGCATGTTGCAAAAAAAATATATCTCCATTGTATATACTTTTTTCATTGTTTATTTTGCTGCTTATTGAAAGAATTACTATATATTGGCTGTGCCAACACCATCATGGATCACAAGATTATATCACTGTTAATTCTTAAATGAAACTGAATGCCTCATATGCTTGTTTCTATTGGTAGAGAGCTCTGTAATGACAGATACAGTAGCAGGGAGTATTACCATTGTAAGAAGTTCTGAGAAGCCAGGGATATTACTGTGAAACATTTTTGCCTTGTACAGAAAACAAAGAAAAAAAATTTACACTGAATGCAATTGTTTTGGGTATTCTTTCCAAAAGAATGATTTTGTAAAGATCAAAAAACCTCACCAATATTTGGAGTGCAGTGCCCTATTACAACGTATATTTACAACATCCTACTAATATATTGGAAATACTGTGTCATTGTAGACTCCGTTTCTCGAATTAGACTAACACAGTACATTTTTTTATTTTGTTTATTTTGCAAGAGCTGACATGGCTGCTATGGCCTTTTGGCCAAAATCCAGTGAAGAGTATCTAATTAACTGATAATTGTTGAATATTTTATTCAATTTAATTAGCTGGATACAATCTGGACTTCCTGACCTAAATACTTGGTTGCAGAAAGGAAGTTCTAAGCACTGAGGAGAAACAATTGTATGAAACATTTGCTTTTTTTGATCTGATGGTCATGCAGTATACTGAATGGGTTTCTCAGGAGAAATTTCTGCTTGCTTCTGGTCCATGTTCCCAGAACAGGTTCTGGAAACTGGTACATCAAAATAACTTAAGTTTATGCTCTCTTTTCCTTAGTTATCCATCTCTTCTGGAAGCAGATCTTGCCTTCAGCCTTTCTTGCTTTCCATGCCTAGTAATGCTACCTTTGCAGCCCAAACGTGATAGGATTATCCTGCAACTGGATATAATGTACCTCATGTTTAAACCTCTTTTCTTTTCAAGAATTTATAGTCCCATATCCAAACAAGAAGAGACTACATTTCAGAAACAGACAGCATGTGTTCAGTTGTTATTCTTAAAGACACAGAAGTTTGTGAAGACACTCTGAAATCAGTAAACACCAATTTAAAAAATCATTTTAAATGTACAAGTTCTCCCTGAAGAAGCAGGAAAGAAATCAGAAGAATACACTGAAGTGGAAATTAGACCTATGCCAAAAGCAGAGATTTTATCCAGAGAAAGACAAAAAAGGAAAAAGTACTTGAATTATGCAATTACTAATATTTTTTTGATTCTGCTTGTTTCATGATTTAAAATATGGTTAATATGAAATCAAATTATCCTTTGATTTCTATATCAGACTAGAAGGAAATTAAAACTGGAAGGACATCTCATGTCTAAACACTTCTATGTCTTCCATCATTCCAAAATTAAGCTTTTGGGTTTTGCTCCCACTTTTCTCTTTCACCCATTTTCATGGTTTGTTTATCATTCAGTGCCTTTCACAAGACTAATATGGCACAGACAAACTGGAGGATTTCTTTCAAGCTTTTTCTTCTTATCTTCCTGCACTTGGATGCTCTCCATGTTAACTCACCGAGGATAGGAGGTCTTTCTTCTTGAGCCTAGGCATGTGCTTTAGCACTCTACCTTCCAAGTAGGAGCTGTTTATTAAGGAAAAGGAGCAGACATTTCAAACCAAAGTTGAGAACTTGCTTGACAGTTCGCAAAGAACTGAAAAGAAAAGAGACATAAGATCAGATGGTGCACTCTAGCTAAATGGGGTGTTGCCATTTCCTCTCACTCGACACCTAGGCTGCCCTCCCAAATGTTAGTGTTAAATATCAAGCAAGTGTAGAGTGATTTCTTTTAGCTGCTGAGTTGGATTCTTCTGCAGGCTACGTGGAACAGGATACGAAAGATGAGTTATATGATGCAGAAATAATCTGTATAGTTTAAGTTTCTAATCTGAAAACAGTTCTTTAACTGTAACATTTGAATGCACATCTTTATAAATGCAATAAAATCCCTTTATAAAAGGGATTGTAATAGTATGTGTAAATTTTGGGTTTAGGGCCTAATAAGGTTTCTAATGAAACACACCTAACTGAAATTAGTAGCAGTTGGCCCTAAGAATTCCAATAAACTTTAAATAAGAATCCTCCTCTGATACTGAGGAAACCATGAAGTACAATGCTGACACCAAATGTTTAATAGTTATCAGATTTCCTCAGGCTGCTTTTAATTCTGTATTTTAAAAGCACTGAGCATTTTCATACCCTCTGTATTAGGACCGGTATTCATAGACCTCAGGTGTTAAAGTAGTTTAGGAAACAAAATGCAAGCTGAGACACAAAAGACTACAGAGGTTAGAACTGCAAAAGATAATAGCCAGATTGTGGTAAATTGGATAAGTGACAATAGACAGCATAGTAATTCTCTCTAGTTAAAGCACAAACAAGCACTTCAGCAAATTGCAGACACCACAGATGTGCTAAGTCTTAGAGATGCCAGTAAGGGTGTCTCCTTGGCACATCAGATCCTTCTCCCCCTTTTTCACAGCTACTTTAGTTTTGTGGCAGTCTGTTTTTACAGCACTCAACCTGCCAGTTGCTTTATAAACAGTGTAAACTTTGCAAGTAGTACCCATGAGAGAATCAAACCACAGTGTCAATGTCCTGATGAAGCCTACAGCCCTTTTACCCAACCAAAGCATGAAAAGGAGTAAAAAGTAGACAGAAGTTTCATGCAACCTGTTCCTAATGTTTCAACTTCTCTGTTTAATATATACCCTTTGTATAGGCTGCCTCTAGTGTTGTCGGAAATTACAATACTTAATGTGTTTCCTATAGATATTCAGAAATAAACTGTCCTACAGAAATTCAGAAATAAACTGTCCACTACACAGTCCAATGTCCACAGGGCTTACAGTCTGACCACTAAGTTGTCACAAGATTAATGATCCACTAGTTGTCACAAGATTAATGGTGCGGTGTCTTCCTACGAACTTGCAAGATACAACTCTGAAAAACACTACCTCAGGTATCAGCATTGTCTTCTTCATATTCAGGCACTACTGTAACACAGGAAAAAAAGGTATTACTAAAATGAAATACAAGGAACTTTATATCCAACATGTCAGTTGCATTGTAAACCTTTATATTCTGGACAGCTTTCTGTTTGGTTGGGACATGCCACCAGTTTTTGTTTCCTGAGGATACTCTGAGTTCTATGATAGGAGCATATCACAAAACTTTTGTATTATTTACAGAAAAAAGAACCCATTATCAACACAAGCTTCCTTTCAAGAAGCAAAGTACATAGGGGCTTTTTACCATCAGTTTATAGAGCAGTTTTGTTAACATATGTTAGAGTTGGCTCATTTGGGTTGGCAATAAGTGCAAACTTTAGTATATGGAAAAAGGAAGAACTGCCTTAACTCATGATCTGGACAGGCTGTGTTGATGGGTTGAGGCCAACTGTACGAGGTTTAACAAGGTCAAGTTCTGGGTCCCGCATTTCAGTCACAGCAACCCCAGGCAATGCTAAAGACCTGGGGAGGAATGGCTGGAAAGTTGCTCAGGGGAAAAGGACTCGGGGGTTGTTAGTCAACACGCTGCTGAATATGAGCCAGCAATGTGCTCAGGTGGTCACAAAGCCCAACAGCATCCTGGCTTGTATCAGAAATAGTGTGGACATCAGAAGGGAAGTGATTGTGCCCCTGTACTCATCAGTCATGAGGCCGCACCTTGAGTAATGTGTTCACGTTTGGGTCCCTCAGTACAAGAAGGCCATTGAGGTATTGGAGTGTGTCCAGAGAAGGGCAAGCAGGCTGATGAAGCGTCTGGAGAGCAAGCCCTATGACGAATGGCTGAGGGATTTGCGATTGTTTAGTTTGAAGATGAGGAGGCTTAGAGAAAACCTCATTGCTCTCTACAGCTACCTGAAAGGAGGTTGTGGGGAGATGAGGGTTTGCCTCTTCTCCACAGTAACAAGCAATAGAATAAAAGGAAATGAACTGAAGTTGTGCCAGACAAGGTTAAGTCTGGATATTAGGAAAAAATTCTTCACTGAAAGGGTTGTCAGGCAGTGGAACAGGCTGCCAAGGGAAGCTGTTGAGTCACCATTCCAGGAGATATTTAAAAGATATGTAGATGTGGTGCTTAGGGACATGGTTTAGTAGTAGACTTGGCAGTGTACTATGTTAATGGTTGGACTTCATGATCTTAAAGATCTTTTCCTACTGAAATGGTTCTATGATATATGATATGGAATATATGAAACAGGCTTTGTCTCCTCATCAGCTGAAATTTCCCCAAATTAGCATTGTACAAAGCTGTAATTATCAAATTAATCTCCCAATAAAGGACCACTTGTGATTCAGAAATTCAGATATTTTGTGATTCATATCTTGACAGGTTTGTTTTCCACAGAAAATAGTTTCCACATTCCAAAATATTTCTGAATGTTTTCTCTATTTATCTCCATAAGCACAAGACTAATCAGCCCATATGCCAAGATTCTTATGCGGTCCACTGAGAAGCGTTTTTATACTTTTAGTCACAGAATCCACTTTTAAGACCTACCTTGCCAGACAAGGAGCATTTTCACTGTTTGCAGAGTGCCAGATGAATAGAAGTGGACCTTATATAAATCATCTTATGCTCTAAGACAGAGGCATTTACCATAAAATATAATGCAGGCATTGCAGCCAAACGTTGCCACCACTGTGAAACATAAATTCAGATAGAAGTGATTCTCCCTCGTATTCTTGAGGCCTCATGTCCATATTCATGACCAGCAAGAAGCTATTCTCCATTCCTGACTCTCTCTTCAGCTGCTAGGTTTTAGGTAAAAATAGCAGTCCCCCAAAATCAACTCCTAGAGCCTCTTCCAGAGTATTTTTCCTTGTATTTTGCATTTGCTAAACAATATCTCACAGAAGCCAACACTATTAAAAAGGAACATATCTTCATATGTTCAAACAGCTTTGATGAGTGGCACTGTATTACACTGCATTGCTTTGTCTCAAGGTTGAGGGGTACCTCATCTCTACCTAGTCTTGAGAATCCACTTGCACAAGTATTGCAGGTGTGGCTGATGTAGGACTGTCTTTGGCTAAGAAATTCCAGTGTATCAGCAAGCCAAAAGTGTGTGACAAGTTTTTGAACATCAAATGGATGACAAGAACAATCTGGGGACAAACACACTATATACACCACATGCAACCCTTATTATCTTTTTTTTCAAGTCAGTGAAATAACAGCAAAAAACAGTGCTGAAGCGAAATTCTAGAGAGTGTGCTTAAATTATAGTGTCCTTTGGGGACAGCAAATTTCTTCCAGTTCCAATTCATTTCTCAAGAGGGAAGTAAAAATGGTAACCCCGACATGCCACAAGGAGTGTGTCTGGCCTGTGTTTTCATAGCTCTACGGCAATGTAGCAATGATGTAGCAATGGAAAGCACTGCAGAAAGCTGAAAAGGTATTTTGGATGCAGAAGACCACTACCAAAAAGCAAAGTATACAAGACTGGACTATGATTCATGGTGTTTATTCTTCTCAAGTTTTGTGTTAGGGAATACAACTGCAGAATCTTTCAGCTAGTAGCTGTCAATTTTAAACACCCAATCTACAGATATTTCATAGAAGAGGAAATGTTCATTTTGCCTGGTTTTGAGGGAAGAACTATCTATCCTCAAAATCCACCACTGGAGCTAATTTAGTTAATCTAATTAAATCATTTGTACCATACATGAGCAAGGTGCACAGCTTCAGACACCTCACTGGGAGTTTCTGTCCATGGTGCCAGACCAGGAGCTTCCTTATGTGCTGTCTGCTCAGCAAGTGGCACAACAGAAGATTCGAAAGCATGAATACATAAGGATAAAGTATAAGAGAAATGGGAAAACCACAATTTAGGTTGTCTCTTTCACCTTCTGGAGGTTCCCAAGAAAAATCAAATTGCACCCATTTGTCCTTTTTCTAAAACAAAGGCTCTAGAAAAATAGTCATGTAAGTCATCCTGTGGAGAAAGTGCCTTTGGTCCCAAAAGCCTATGATATAGGTAGATTTAAAAAAAAAAAAAAAAAAAAAAAAAAAAAAAAAAAAAAAAAGGCAAAGCAGACGAAGGTATCTAATGAGAGTAGGGCGATAGAGCAATGACAGTGGGACTGTGTCGCTGTTTTCTTCAAAAACATCCTTTGAGATTTTCTCCTTAACTGTCACATTTAAGAATGGCATTCAAGAAAGCAATAAGTTAAATGCAGGAGTATTAAATGGGAAGAATGCAGCTCAGCAAACTCAAAAGCCACTATTCTACATAAAACTTAACCTAGCAGAAGTTATAGCTTTTAAACTAACCTTTTCTAGAAATACTCCCTCTAGTAAAACAGCAAAAAATTGGCAGCACAACACAAGGCATCTAAACAAGAAGCCCTCTTGTGGAGATTATATAATGGTATGGATTGAGAGGGGCCTTATAGATTATCTAGTTCCAACCCCCCTGCCAAGACCACTGACACTTCCCAGTAGAACAGGTTGCTGAGACTCTGATCCAGCCTGGCCTTTAACACTTCGAGAGATGGGGAATCCACAACCTCCCTGGGTAACCTGTGCCACTGTCTCACCACCTTCAAATTAAATAATTTCCTTCCAGTGTCTAACCTAAATTTAACCTTGTTCAGTTTAAAATCATTACCCCCTGTCCTATCACTATATGCCATTATAAGAGGCCCCACCCCATCTTTCTGTAGGCCCCACTTGGGTACCAACAGGTAGATAGAGGGTCTCCCCAGAGCCTTTGTTTCTCCAGACTGAACAAACCCAAATCTCTCAGCCTATCTTCATAGGAGAGGTGCTCCAGCCCTCTCTGATCATGTCCCTCCTCTAGGCTTGCTCCAGCAGCTCTGTGTCCTTCTTCTGCTGGGGCTCTAAAACTGGACACAGTAGTCCAGGTGGGGCCTCATGAGAGCAGAGGGGAGAATCATCTCCCTTGACCTGCTGATCACAGTGCACATTGCTAGATCATGTTGAGCTTCTCATCAACCAGCAACTCCAAGTCCTTCTTCTCAGAGCAAATCCATACTCTGCCCAACTTGTATTTGTGCTTGGGATTGCTCCAACCCAGATGCAGGACCTTGCACTTGGCCTTATTGAACTTCATGTGCTTTGCATGCACCCATCTTTCAAGCCTGTCAAGGTCCCTCTGGATGGCATTTCCTCCCTCAAGTGTGTTGACCATGCTACATAACTTGGTGTCGTCAGCAAACATTCTGAGGGTGCACTCAATCCCATTGTCCCTGTTTCCGACAAAGATGTTAAACAGCATTGGTCCCAAAACCGGTCCCTGAGGAACACCACTTGTCATTCATCTACATTCACACATTGAGCCATTGTCCACTACTCTTTGAGTGCAACCATCCAGCCAAATCCTTATGCACTGAATGGATATCCTTATCCACAAGACACCATCCCTTTATCTGTTGTGAAAGAAAACAGGCCCTTACAAACAGCATTATAGCTCCATCTGTAGGAAGCTTAGACATAAATAATTTTTGTAAATCAGTAAATACACAGATGAATGTGTCTTTCAGTTCTGTGATTTCTTCCACCTCTTTTCAAAAGTGTGCAGTCCCTAACTCTAGCTCCCTTCTTATCCTAGGTATCTTTTCTGAGGTCAGAAGAAAACAGGCAAAAAGGACTGCAAGCAAGAAATAAAAGTGGGGTCCTAATCTGTGTCTTCATCCCAGCTAACTCTATTACTCAAAAGTCAGAAAACAGTCTTTTGTAAATTATAGGATTGTGATGTGACTGGAAGACTTTTCGATGGTTAGTTCCTTGAAAAATGCCTTAAGCATTTTTCTTTGTCAACTGCAAAGTTAAGGCAATGTTTCAAAGTGGCAGCCATTTATGACTGCTCAATTAGAATAAACACCTTTTTTCTTTCTCTCAGGGAAAAATATTAATTCAGTAGGAACTAAGCATACTGATAAGTCTTTTCATCCTGTCCAAATGTCTGGGCCCTCACTCATTCCGTGAGGCCACAGCTATGATGGAACTGAAAGTAAATATGCACCAATATCAATGAAATAGGTAGGTATTGGAATAATGGTCTAGGAGATTCACATGGTACTGGATACTGAATAATATAATGTACCTGTAAACTGCTATACTGGGTGCAATTATCAGTGTCATTGTCTTGGGCTGGTAACAGTCATTTCAAAAGGACAGAACACAATGCAACCCCTGCCAGAAAAAACACGAAAGCACATCCATCCTTGCTGGGGTCTTTCTGTTGATATCAGATTAGCTAAATTCGTTAACACAACTTTATAAAGTTGATGGTATATTTGCTTTTCAGCTATAGGTTTATCCTGTCACCTATTTTGCACTAATATGTTCCAAAGTTGGCAACACAGCAGTTGAGAATTGGGTAATCATATAGTTGTTTTCATAAAATACAGCAGTGTGCTTGGTATTTGTAAGCTACACTGTCTGACAACAATTTAAAAATCCTTGTAGGCATTTCTCCTGTTGGCTAGGTTTGTTTCTGGTGAGCTACTCGAAAACACAAGATCTGTTTGCCTTCTTACTGCAATGGAGATAGCACCATAGCATCAATCCTGATCCAGGTAGATTTCCTCTGCAGGAAATACCCTTTAGTGGATAATACAAAAGTAGTTCATTTCTCATGAATAATCGTTCCACAGCACCTATGATGTGGGAACAGAGGGCAAAATATGACATACGAAACAAATTATACACCAGGAAATTTTCACAGACTTTGACAGATTGTACCTTTAAAACACCTCCAACAAAAATGACTTCTGGTTCTTCTAGTGCAAGCTGTATGGCAGTTCACAGGATAAAATACCACTCAGCTGTGTGCACTCTGTACTTTCGTTCTTGACTTTTATATTGCATTGTATGTACTGTACTCTTCCACATGGCTTTGCAAAACACATGTGATTGTATCATCTACTAGTCTCCTCTTAAAATATCTGTGTGCCAGTATCAGCTGAAAGGAGACAGAATCACAGAATTTTTTGACAAAGATAGTCAGAAGAGGTTCTGTGTGCTCATACTCCAACCTGTTCCTGAAAGAATGCCTTATTTCTGGTTAGAATAAATTGTTCAGGACTCTATCAGGTCAAGTTTTAAAAATCTCTGCTATAATTACATTTCTAAATGTTAACAGAATTTCTCATGTGGGTGGAGAGGTCAATATGAGTGGCATTATCAGAGGAAAGGAAGAGAGAAGGCAGTTACAAGGCATTTTGCTTGGCTTCCATTAGTCAGCTGATAGCTAATACTATTACAGCCCACGGAGGAACTGTCAGGAAAGAATCTGATTAACAAATGAAGGGGAAAAACATGCCTTACTAAGTCTCTTGTTCCCAGAGTAGCTTGGAAAATAAAGAAAATTTAAAAAATGAAAGAAAAAAGGAAAAAGAAAAAAAAAGATGGTAAAGAGAATTTTCATTTTTCAACTATTTTTTCATGAATGCAAAGTAGTTCCACTTCATTAACAGCATTTACATGTTAGAGATTTAAGAACCAATGTATGACCAGCCAAGATTATGGAACTTTAATTGCAGATCTCTCTCAAACAAATATAAACTACCTAGATGGATTTTTAATTAGAGTTGTTTATTTCAGAAGGCTGAAATCAGATGGGCAGGTCTGGGGTTTTTTATGTACTATCTAATCCTGCAACCTTTTCTGAAGTCCATAGTTTTGACTGATGAAGCAGAGTTTATTTAGAACACCATCAGAAAATCCCAAGACAGCATCATACACTACAGAATGGATGTCAGCTTCTCTAATTAGCATGTAGCACAGATTTACTCCTACTCTTCTAAATATGGGTAAACCTAGATTTATGAGCAAATGTCATGGATGAGACTGTGTTATTTAAGTTTTTAATCAGAAATGAAAACTTTATAAATGTAATATATTCGTACATATTATAGACTGTAGACTTTTGGACCTGTGAATGTCCCATTATAATAAAAAAATACATGAAGGTTTATTGAGTGGGTGGCTGGCTTGCCAATTGTCTGACAAAAAAAATTATGCAGTTTTACCTGGATATTTTATTGCACTCCACCAAATATATATGTCATTATAAAAACCTTGAATTATTTGATATCATTTAGTATATAGCATCAGAGGCATTAACACAGGGACCTCTCCAAATCAAACAGCTTAGACAAAATTTCATTTTCAGACTGATTCCCTTGCTGTTTAATTTGATACTTAGCCTGTTGGTATTTAAAAAAAAAAAGTCTAAAATTACAGAAATAAATCCCAATATAGAGGTAAAGGCTTGCATTCCAACCACCCCAAGAAATCTGTTGCATGTAAGCATGGTAACTGTGGTTTCTGCATACCGGCACTACAACCAGCAATACTTAGCACTCCAGCACTATGTATTCTTGAAAGGGGTGACATCAAAACTGTTTAGCATTGCAGTGATCCAGTAATATGACTGATTTCTTCTTGTTTCAAATGTGGTTTGCTTAACTGACAAATTGGATTTTATTTCCTAGTCCATTATATCTTTCAATGACCGATCATCATCCAGCCCTGAAATAAATGTTACCTGATTAAAGTAGTAAAGGTTAAAACATTTAAAACACATGCCACAGATCTCAGAAATGAAGTCAAGATGTGTAAGGGTAAGAATTATTACAGGATTTTTGAAATCCTCCCCAAACAAATTAATTCATCAGTTTAGCCAAAGGCCTGTCAATGAATTCAAGAGCTTTTCAAGAAAATAGAACATCTGTTGCATATTTAAAGATTCTGTTTATATGTGCATGTAGTGGATTATGCTTTCTGAAGCAGGACACACAGTTTACATAAATGTATTTGGAAGTTAAGTTGCAATTGCTCTCATGTCCCTAAGGATCGTCCCTAAGGATCAGGGGTAATCCATGGAGGATTCCAGCAATCACTAGTCCTCAGGCCTTTGCAGTGGTTGAGAATTAGATCTTGAGTGAAGCTGCATGATACTTCCATAAATCAGTATAATGATACTGTCAAAACAATTTCTTACCTCTCAAGAACTTGTAGTAGCCTTTCCTCCCCAACCCCCCTTTAGTTTTATTATTTTTTTTTTAAGGAATCAATATTACATGGATTTTTAGAAACAAGGTATAAAGAAGTTCCTCTGCTTTTTTTTCTGAGAAGACATAATAACCTAGGCTCTCTTTTGGCCTAACACTAAGTATTTCTCTGTTTTAGAAAATAGCTTACACTAAGGTTTAAGTCCACCCATCTAAAAAAATTTAACTCTTTTTGTTGTGATGGCATGGTACTGATCAGAAAGTGTACCTTAAGTAAAATTTTAAGCACTTTGTTTTTGCTATTCTCTGTATCTGTAAAAATATTCTGTTATAAATGAACACCCCAGATTCTGCAGAAAACTGACTTGATTATGGTATTTTGTAATAACTATATTAATTTCATATGCATACAAGAATGAATTAATAGAGTGATCCACTCACAGATTTTAAAATCTTTCTGTCTTTTGACTTAAGTATTCTCAGAAAACATTACACCAATGCACATGGATGCAGATGCTATGAAGACAAACAGGAGACACAGCAGCTTAGGACAACAATTTGGGTTAGAAGATGTCTCCTCTGCTTTACTTCCTATGGTGGCTGCTGCTGCTACCCCATTTATTTTTATGGCTGTGGTAACTGTAGTAGATATATGGTAAAAATGAAATCCTAACAGCAGCATATGTCTTAATATAGACTTATTCCCTCTAAATTACACACATAGAGCTGGGTACAAGTAACAAGTTTAATACCTTAAGAAAAAAAGACACACACAATATGAGTGGATGGTTGTGATAAGAATGTTCTTGGGAATATTTTTTCCGATTTTTTCCCCTCTTTTAATTACACCTACAGCTTGGTTTGGTGTTAGTAATTCCTTTTTTAGGCAATATTGCTCCTTTCTGTGCTTTATAACAAACTTAGTCCATGTGCTACACCTTGAAAAAATCTGGTATCAATTCTGAATTTACTAGATAAGGTAAATCAGAGAAAATCAGAGAACAGTGCTGTTCAAAGTAACTGACACTTTGCTTACAACTGAGGAAAGAACACGTGTTTGATTCGGATAGCAAAGCTTAGCTGTGATGGCACATAAATCAGGTTTACTATTCTGCAGCCTTATTAAGTTTTAATTGTTAATACCTGCATTGGAAAGCCTTAATTACAGAACAGGAATGAGTTTTAGTATGTTTGGTGGCCAGCAGTACAGCATTACATGTAAGTGTATGTGTACAAATTGAAAGATGGGTAGTTTTAAATAAACTGAGGATGTTACCTATTACAATCATCACGTAACTTACAAAAATTGTGATATAAACTCAGTAATAGCAACTTACTTTTTTCATTCAATATCCAATATATTTCTGATGATTCCTTTAAATGAAATTAAGTTCTACTTTACCAGGTTTAATAATTTCTTTGATACCTTAGAAATCATATAATGGTATTTCTTCTACTTTATTCTAAATATTATATATATATATATGTGTGTGTGTTTGTATATATTAACATAAAAATGAACATTAGGTAGGGGCTCAGAATTTCTTGCAGTGCAGTTCCCATTGTGTTACAGAATGTCTCTGTGCTTCACTTACTGGTTTAAGGTATTTGTTATATTGAGAGCTGACTCAGCAGAAATAATCTCTGACATACTGGTCCCAGACGTTTGTGGTTTCTGGCACCAATGGAAGTCTGATAGTCCTAGTAACAGAAGTTAACTGACTTCAGAGTTGGAGTAAAATCCCCCAGGAACAAAAAAATCCCTGCCTTCCACATTGAACAGGCAAAATTCTAACATGCTTTAAGGGAACTGACTGGTCAATTGTTTGACAGCCCCCCAGTATAGATAGTCTAGCTTCAGTTTACATATTGAACATATTTGTACGCAGCTATAATATTCTCCTAAAACCTGCCACTTCATCAAGCTACCCTGTTTTACTATAAGTGTTGTATAGATAATGCAAAGAAGAAATAGAGGAAATAATTCTATAAAGCACAGCATTCTACTCATGATATTGGAATAGGACTTTTTTTTAAAAAAAGAAGACCTATCTTCTTAACAGAGCTACAGAATTGCACTATAACATTCCTTTTGGTGAGAGTGTGAGTGTGTATACTTCCTAGGAGTCATCAGCTGGCATCACATTTCCAAGATGACCCAACAGCTTCATTTGATCCGAGATGTTTTGGCATGACTGGACCTGATGATAAAGTTATATGGCTCTCTACAAGGGTTATGTATTTCAGGTTTTGTGATTTTAGACATGAAAGCTGTATGTCCCAGTATTCTTGCATCTCTCCTATTTAGGAGGCTTTAAATCATGACTGTCTTACCTCTGGAAGAGAGATTGCCATGTTACCCCTCCGAAAAAAAAGAAAAAAACCAAACCTGTATCTTCCCAGTTTTAGCCTCTCCCTCCCCAACACCCCCATCTTTCTCTGTGTGTGTAGTACTTCAAATTCTTCCCTTCATGCTTTGCTGTCAATCAAAAATGCCAAATCAAACCTGAGGAAGCAAATCTTTTTTATTTTTTCCTCAAGGAAAAAAGGGATTATGGGAACCAAACTCAACTATAATCTCTATAAACTATATCTATTACTACTACTCCTACTGGTAAGCTCTGTTCCATTTCTGAAATAACTTTTATTTGTAGAGTGAAATGTGTAACACATAATAAAAGATCCTCTGAAGAACAATTATGCTGATTTGGTTTAACCACACTCAGGGCATTACTGAGACTGGTCCACAAGTCTTTCAAATGTTCACATATTTTTCTGAAACATTCAAAACTGCTCTACACAAATATCTGCTACAAATCCAATGCAGATTACAAGCCTCATTACCCAGTTCCCGCTCCAGGCAATCATGAAATTTGAGTGTTGCTGACATGACCCATTTATACACAATATTTATTTAAGGACAAAACTTTACATTTTCCTCAAGTCGCTCTTTAGCCAGACACTGGAAGGAAATGAATCAATACTTTGTAACACTTGTGGAATAAGTCTCAGGTTTATTCAAGCTGAGTAACACATCATCTGGCAGACAAACTTTTGGAGGACAATTTTGCAGTAGGCTGTACGAGTTATATTACCCTAGCTTCTAAAAGTTTGTAAGATTTAGGACAGGCTAGACTCTTTCTGAGAAGTTAACAATACCAGCGATATCTGATTTATTGAGTTATACTCTCAAGGTGTTATCTATTTTTTTATGTGTTGTGCGCATGTGCAGCTGTTGTGCAGCAATTCCAGATGTCCTTAGCTAGCATTTTCAAGCTTTTCTTTTACAAATGACAACATAAAAGAGAAGAATGACCTGAAGATCTTACAGGTCATTGAGAATAACTGGAAGATGAAACTGGAAATATATGCATGTAGCATGAGGACTAAACAAACAGGAGTTAGAGATAGAACTGGCTGCAGGTCTATGATCTTATTGTCATCACAGAGACATGGTGGGATGGTCCCTATGCCTGGAACGTTGGAATTGGGATCATCACAGAGACATGGTGGGATGGTCCCTATTCCTGGAATGCTGGAATTGGGAGGATGCAGCTTCTTTAGGAAGGACAGGTAGAGGAGACAAAGAAGGGGTGTCACTCTCTATGTCAATGACCAGCTGGAGTGCACAGAGCTCTGCCTGGGAATGGATGAAGAGCCAACTGATATCCTGAAGTCTAGGGTTATGATCCGCATATGTGTCTTGTCCCCTACCTCAGGATCCTGGAATCCACTATCTCATGACTGCTGAAGTCCAGGCAAAGCTCCACATATCCCTGCTGCTCTCACATGAAACACCAGTTCTGCTCCCCAGTGCCCTGTCCCACATCTATTCATAGCAGCTCTCCAGTCACACGAGCTTTCCTGCCATGTCTCTGTGATCCCAAAGAGTTTAGCCCCACAGCAGCACACAAATGTGGGCATGTGCATAAGTGTATGGACACTCCAGAGCATTGCTGGTCTGATTTCCTCAAAGAACCCTTGAGAGCTTCTTGAATATGATTAGTGGGTTATTTGTACAATACTATAGCAAATAAACTGCTGGAGAAACAAAAAGCTTTCTAAAATGTTAACTCAGCACACATCATATTACTGAGTTCCTCTTGTAGCACTTTTAAGGCTTCCACGCTTAACTAATACCACGCAATTGAACCACCTCTTGTTTCTTCTAGTACATAATTAAACAACTGACTTGCATTTGCAAAAATTGTAGGTGTCTGTACTTAATCTTTGAGTTCCAGTTAGACTTGTGAATGCTCAGTTCATTTGAGAATCATTAGCTTGCTTTTTTTTTCCACAGAATCATAGAATTTTCAGGGTTGGAAGGGACCTTTAAGATCATCTAGTTCCAACCCCCCTGCCATGGGCAGGGACACCTCCCTCTAGGTCAGGTTGCTCAGAGCCCTGTCCAGCCTGGCCTTAAAAACTTCAGGGATGGAGCTGCCACCACCTCTCCAGGCAACCTGTTCCAGTGTCTCACCACCCTCATGGTGAAGAATTTGTTCTTTGCTTCCAATCCAAATCTACCCTCCTCTAGTTTGAATCCATTCCCCCTAGTCTTGTCACTACCTACATCCTAAGAAGTCCCTCACCAGCTTTCTTGTAGGCCCCCTTCAGATACTGGAAGGCTACAATGAGGTCTCCTCAGAGCCTTCTCCTCTCCAGACTGAATAACCCCAACTCCTCTCAGTCTGGCTTCATTGGAGAGGTGCTCCGGCCCTCTGATCCTCCTCATGGCCCTTCTCTGGACACACTCTAGCACGTCCATGTCCCTCCTGTGAAAGGGGTTCCAGACCTGGATACAGTACCCCAGGTGGGGTCTCAGGAGAGCAGAGTAGAGGGGGAGAATCACTTCCCTGGACCTGCTGGCCATGCTTCGCTTGATGCAGCCAAAGATCTGGTTGGCTTTTTGGGTTGCAAGTGTACACTGATGGCTTGTGTTGCACTTCTCATCCACCAGCACCCCTAAGTCCTTTTCCTCAGGGTTGCTCTCAAGCCACTCACTGCTCAGCCTATTCAGTGCTTGGGATTGCCTCAACCTTGCACTTCGTCTTGTTGAACTTCATGATGTTGGCATGCGCCCACCTCTCCATCCTGTCAAGGTCCCTCTGGATGGCATCCCTTCCCTCCAGTGTGTCAGCCACACCACACAGCTTGGGGTCATCAGTGAACTTGCTGAAGGTGCACTCAGTGCCACCATCCATGTCACCAACAAAGATGTTAAACAAGATTGGTCGCAACACTGATCCTTGAGGGACTCCATTTGTCACTGGCCTCAACTTGGACATGGACCCACTGACAGCCACTCTTTGGATGCAGCCACCCAGCCAGCTCTTAACCCACCGAGTGGTCCCATCCATCAGATCCACATTTTACCAGCTTGGAGACCAGGATGTTGTTTGGGACAGTATTGAAGGCTTTTCAAACACACTGATGTAGAGGATGCTGTAAACATTTTAGATTTAGATGCTGCCATTTTAGATGCACCTCTGTAAACTTATCTCCCCCCTCTGTCAAAGAAGAGTGAAGAGGAAGGCCACAACATTACATGTGAAATGCTTTCAGTACATATTTTAAAAGTGATTATCACCATTATCTTATTAATTTTGGTTGTTATCTGAACCTAACACTTCTGTTACAGAATATAAACCAAGTCAAATGTGAGCAGAGTTTAAATTTTCATATTTAAATTTTAAATTTCCTGAAAATGGGACTTCTATGCTCAAAAAACTTTCTAAGATATATAACAAAACACAGTAATTCCCTGGTCTCTGGAAACATTTTCTTTATGGACCAGGCCCTAATCTCAGAGGACCAGCTTGTTTCCTAATTTTTTGGTTGTTTTGGGTTTTTTGGTGTCTTTTTTTTCACAGTGTAGTAAAAATACAATAAGTTCTTGTAATCTTAAAGGAAGAGGAAGCAAGTACCTCACTGCAATGGGGACCCAACATCGTGACTTCCAGGGGATTTTCAGGTGCAATCCTGTTTCCAGCTAAGTTACTGAGATTTTACCACCAGCCTAAAACATCCTTAAAGTGTAGAAAGAATTTTTACCTAGTCTGACTATCTATCCTCATTGTATGCCATTTAACTGCACAAGCCAAGAGGATCATGTTTATTCTCTAATGCTTAATCCCTTGTCATTACAATGATAGAAGTTACCAGATAATTACGAATAATGGATTTATCCCAAATTTATGTCTCCTGAATCAATAGAGCAAAGCTCCTTTAAAAATGTTATCTTGTATGATATTAACACTCCTAACTCTAGTAAGTGAAAACTACCTAGACTGAATACACATTGAAGTACTCTGTCAAAGTAATAGCAAGGACCTGGGAACTCACGCCCTTCATGTAGCACTTTAAGAAATTGCTACTGAGATAAAATGCCATCTGGACATATTTCCTGGTGCGGCTGCATTTTTTCAGCAAGAATAAAATGACTGTTACTGAGTCTGTAATTTGCACGGCGTTACTGCATTCAGTTACTTGTCTGACAATGGGCAGAGGTAGAACATGGGCCTCTCTCACCCCTTTTCCCCAACTATTCCATCTTGCTGCATGCCTGGATTTTACCATACTCCCGTCATCTCACCCCAATACCCCTTCCACACCAGCTGCAAGGCTGCTCCAGCCTGCCAGAGTTCCAGTTGCACCTTGCACTGCACCAGCTCTTCTCCCTGCTACCAGCACCTTTTCTTAGAATACAACTTTAGATCCTTTTTTCCCCCCCCTTGTCTACCGACTTTGCTACAGACAAGGGCCACAGCTGGAGGAAACCCATTACGGTACGGGCAGTATGTGTCACTATGTCGCCGTTCCAGCTTCAGCGATGATTCAGGGACACATATGGATCCAGGGCCGCATCCGTTCGGCACCACAGGCGGACAACCACCACCCACGCTCCACCTCCGCCGTTCCGATCCCAAACTGCACTCGCTTTGTTTGCTGCGCCACCCCTCACAGAAACTCGCACCGCCACCAGCACCTACGGCCGCCTGCAGAACACACACGTTCCAGATCCCAGCGCCATGACCACCTGCCACCCGGGACACCTTCCCCACACACGGACACGCCCCACGCGCCCTCCCTGCCCTGCTCAAGGCCCTCCTCTGCCGCCAGCCCCCAGCGCCCTGCTCCTTGCCGCCCGGCTCTCGCGATACTTCTCGCTCCTCCTACCACCCTACCGCTCCTTTGTGATCGCCGTCCCGCTCTTCTCGCGATACCTCTCCCGTCTCCTCCCCCATCTCGCCCGCCGAGGCCGCGGTTGTGGCGGGGGGGAAGTGGAGTGAGGAAGGGGCTCCCACACCCGTGTCCCCGGGCACGGCTCCTGCCCACACCCTGCAGCAGCGGGGGTCGTCCTGGCGGAGGGCAGATGCGGCGGGGAGGGGGCGCCAGGCCCCCCGTTCTTGATGCGGAGATGGCGGGGCAAGCGGCGGTTTCCTTCCGCAGCACGCTGTGAGCAGCCTGCCGGGTGCCTGCTCGGCGCTCACCGCCTGTCCTCACCGCCTGTCCTCTCACCGCGTTTCCCCGCCGTGCCTTGCCCCGGGAGCGTGTGGCTTCCAGGGAATGCGGGCGCTAGGCCCGGCTGTGCCGGTCTCCTCTAGCAGTAGGTCCCCAGAGCGGCGGGCCCGGCTGGCTTCTGGTCCCCCAGGTGCCTCCGCCCCTGGGCTCAGCTGGGCTTGGCACGGCCAAAGGTTAAAATGTGTGATGGTGCCCCAGGTAAGCACTTTCCGTATATCTTTCCGGGGCGATGTTCAGACACTTGTCGTTTATTCCCACTTGCCCAGGTGGAAAATAGGAGCAGCTGCAGAAGGTCCGAGGTGGTTGTTAATCCACGGTGGGAGCTGGCTAGCAGTGCCTTGTGCCTCTGCTGCGGGGCCTCGCCTAACATCCAGGCTGAGGCGTTTGAATGCAAGAGGTATTGATGGTCTGATTTAGAAATGCTCAGTGGGAAAACTCTTTAAATCGGTTCTGCTTATCAGAAACGTTTGAAATAGTTTCTTGGGAAAACGTGTACGTGTACTCAAAACATCACGGAAGAAAACATTTTAGGGCTTTTAGCCCTGGTTAATCTTTTTAGTTTAACAAGGGAAGTGCTTGAATATTGCTTTTACAAGTCACTTACTGTAGCATAAAAATTCCATTGCACTCTTTAAGTGGTCAAACCTCAGTTAAAAAACACTCATGGTACTTGTGTAGAAGACACAAAACATTCTTGTGTAGAAAACAGAAAACATTTTGCACTACCCATAAAAATGGAGGAAAATGGAGTTGCTTGCATTCACAACTTCTTCTTTTCCTTACTTATGAAGAATAATTGGTACAGAGGTGTACCACCTCTGAACATAGTTAGAAAGTATGAATACTTGCTCTGGTACAAGACTTTTTCTCATACTATTTCCCATAAAAGCCCTAGGTGATTCTGCTGCTAATTACTTTGTCAGAAGTAGCAGAACTTCTAATACATAAGAAATTATGAAAGTTCTGAAATGAGTAATAGATGTTCCTCTCTGTTTTGGTATGGCTTAGCAGGGAGAGGATGGAAATTGTTTCCACAAATACAAAAGGCCAATGCTTCCTCAATTGAATTTGGAAAACTTCATGTGGAACTGCTATTAGCTAGTTCTTTCTCTTTTTACAGTGAAGAGTGAAGGCTATCTTTTTTCTCATAGACATATTTTGGGTTTTCCTTGTAATTTCTATGTGGAGTATTTGGACTCTGATACTCTGCCACTCTTCCCTGTTGGCAGCGTACACACCATTTAAAAATTATCACTGTGTGTGAAATGTAAAACTGAGGTAGTTGAAAATGAAGCAATTCAGTTATCTCTGTTGTTAATGTTTGATAAGCTCTATTAAGGCCATAGTGAGACCACATGGAGGAACAGATTTTAACAGTTCCAGACTGCAGAGATATGCTTATTGATTAGGTAGACACTTCGATTTACAATACAGGCTATTAAGTGTTCTTAAAATGCACCTCTGTTGTTTACAAACTTAAGGGTTTTTACCTGTTTTAGACTTTGTTAGGGAAAAGGTCATGTTTTCCAATTATATTTGTAAAACCATTTACTGACACTCCAATATCAGACTTGCATAGATCACGAGTGTATCTAATACAGAAGACCTTTATTACCAATTCACAAGGTATTTTAACTAGGTACTAAACCTGCAGGCACCTGTGTATTTGTCTTTACTTGTGTGAAGCCACTGTGGAAAAACTTAACGTGGCAGAATATGGATTTGAGGTGAGTTTTTTCCCTATAGACTTTAAGATAATTATAAAATAGTAGCACTTCAAATTATGATTTAGTATCTAAATCAGGTTTTGGTTCTAAACAGTATTTCAGGATCCTAATTCTAGTGGTACCTTCAGTAAAATCTTAGTATTAGCTGTTATGCATTTTGTGAAATTTATATCCAGTGTTTTATTAGTGTGGCAGAATGAAATACTTAATACATTTGACCAGTTTATCACTGTGTGTGTTTGTATTTTTATAGATAATTGGCGTATTGGGGACAAATGCCTTGCCCATTGTCTTGAAAATGGGAAGCTTCGTGAAGGAACAATAATCTCAGTTGAAAAGGACAAGAATGGAAAATCATTTGCTGTTGTATCATTCTTGGATTCTGAAGAAAGGAAAATACTAATAACTAAACTTTGTAGAGTCAAAGCCAGCAGAGGACCCTGGAAAAGCTCAGTATTTCATGATGGTGATTTGGAAAAGCCTTATTTTCCAGACCAAAATCTTCCAGCTCCTGGAGTTGCTTTTAAATTATCAGACAACGGTGATTTTATCCCATATACAATTAACAGATACCTGCGTGATTATCAAAGAGAAGGAGCCCAATTTCTGTATGGACACTATACTAATAAAAGGGGGTGCATTCTTGGAGATGATATGGGCCTTGGAAAGACAGTACAGGTATTATTTTTGTTTGTTACACTGAGATAATGGATGATTTTTATGACATTCTTTTTTCTGTGAGATGTAAGTCTTTTTAAAAAAGAATGTATTTAAGAAAAGCTACCTTAGTGAAGCTTAACCTTCTGTTTATATTAAGGAGTTGGATAAAGCAAGACATGACTGTCCAGGGCAGCACTTAGAGCTGAGTGATTGTTGTATTTAAGATGCACTTCTGACAGGCCACAAAACTGGGATGTGGCCCATTTTAATGTAAGCAGAGGCAGTTATGGTAGTTAAAATATCGGTGTTAATTATATATTGAATGTTTGAGGATTGCTACTTGTGCATCATGAAAGAAATTTGTATTGGAATATGCTAGAACTATTTACAGCTCTTATCTGATTGTAGCTTTTAAAATGTCTTTTTCCTTTTTTTCATGGAAACCAATAGCTTGACTATAATGGGAATGACAAGGAGCAAATACACATGCTCCCATTTCTGGAAAAAGTGCTTAGATGTTCCATGTTATTTTCATCACTTTTGTAGACATGGGAGTTGGGTGAAGGGATGAAGTATTTTTCCACTATGCTTTGAATTGGTGTGGCCCAAACGTTTTATTTATTTTAGTGAAATTAGAGTGTTTTTCTGTTTGAAAATTCTGTTCAGCCTGTCTGATTTTAAGTTAACAGCTTAAATTTTATGGGGTCAGTCTTTCTTCTCCCCTCCTTTTCTCTCTCCATATATCAAATGCAACCCCATTCCTTCATTGACAAATTCTCACTGTAGTGTCTGTTGCCCTCCTTAGAGAATGTCAACAGCCATCCATCAGTGCAAGGAAGTATTGTTCTGCAGCAAACTTGACATGAAGAGTGGATAAACAAAACTAGCAAAACTGTTCTGGATAGAACATCTAGAACTGTATCATGGGTTTGTGATCCAGTGCTTCTGATCTGCTAATAGATGTGTATTAAAAGTAAACTTCATACGTTTATCTTAGCTTTTACCCAAATTTAGCCATGCTTCTTGTCAATGGCTGTTTAAGAAGTCCGTAGTTATGGAAGTTTGTTTCTGCTCAGACCTGCAGTCTCAGAACTGATTCTATAATGACCTGGTCACCTTTATGACTTACTGTAATCTGTCAAAGTCACATCTCATAGTTATTTCTTTTAATCACAGTGTAAAGTTTGCAGAAAGGTTTGATGAGTGTTGTGTGTGTTGCCTTTTTTTGTTTGTTTG
The DNA here is from genome assembly GCF_003957555.1 of Calypte anna. NCBI lineage: Eukaryota > Metazoa > Chordata > Aves > Apodiformes > Trochilidae > Calypte > Calypte anna. The sequence goes on along the minus strand of NC_044274.1, from coordinate 33,088,247 downwards.
TTTGTGTCACATGAATATTCTTTGTTCTTTTGATCTGATATTTACTGAAATGGCCTTACTATATGTCTCTTTCATTCCACGCTGAGGTAGAATAACTTACTAAAATCATGTTAAGGAACAATATTAAAGTTTCCTGTTAAGACCTGTAGGTTGCTTCATGCTTTGTCTGGAAGAGCCAAAGGTTTCTCAGCAGAGTTGCTGGTATTAAAAATTTGTGATGCTTAATTCCTACAAAAATGGAGGATCTGGAAGACACTGTGGGATTTTATGTTCAGCTGAACTTTACTCTAATTAGGATTTAAAAAATACATATTCAGGTCAAACAAATTGCAAACTTGCAGTTCCTACCCCAGTTTATATGAAATATTATGTTTTAAATGGTTGTTTTTCTTTTCTTCTATGTGTCTTCCCTACTCTGCAGCCCCATATGAAGTCAGTGTCCTCTGTCTTCTGTTCATCTGCCTTTACTCACCCTGATATGAGCAGCTGTGTAGCAGCAGCAAAAGGAAGCATCTGTAGCTGGCTGCTCAGAGTAATAGGGGCCTGTTAATTTTCAAAAGAAAAACACTTCTCTCATGTGTATGAGCCTTGCTGCTGCTTAGCCCCACAGATACCAAGTGGGTTTTACAGATTTGAATGCTATGGCCGGATACCTCTGTGCCTTCTTCCTGGTTTAGATTACCATGGGAGCAGCTTGGAATAGGCTCTGTTGTGATATTTTTTCCTTCCGTGGTGTATTAGAATGTCTTTCATAATCAAAGATGAGGCAGGGATGAGAACATAGTTAGCAACAGGAATTGAACATACAGAAGACAACATATTAGTAAAAATTTGGCTTCTAGGTCAAATATCTTCGTGCTTTTGCGTAAGTAGTGTTAGGAGTAAAGTTAGCAAATATCCCTTCTGTTTTGTCATCCAAGATTCTGGTGTCCCTGTGAAAATGGAGGAAAACTGCAAGGCAAGACTCCTCTCTAGTTTTTGCTGGATCATTCATAGTATCTATCTTCCCATAATATCTTTAGGGACTTCTCTCAGAGTTTGAAAAAGTAAAATGGAGCAATTGTCTTATAATGAATTTGGGATGCTACAAGGGAAGGAGTTTTCCATTTTAAAAACAGATTGATGTAAAACAAACAAAAAACCCAAACAAACACCCCAACCCCCCTTTCTGAATTCCATCCAGGATTTTGTCCTAAATATTTATTTTCAGTGGAACTAATTAACTTTTTGTTTGCATTTTTTAGTATAACTGCTGAGAGTTTTTCTCTTTTTGAAGGTCATTTCATTTTTGGCTGCGGTGTTGCACAAAAAGGGAACACGTGAAGATATTGAAAACAATATGCCAGAATTTTTACAGAGGACTATGAAAAAAGAACCAAAATATAGCCCCAAGAAGGTACAGCTTTAATAATAAAAGCTGAAGGATTTTGGTAAAAGGCAGTACTTCGATTTCTTTTGTTTGTTTGTGTAAGGATTTTATGTATTCATTTTCAGTATCAGAAACCTGAGTAGATTAGAGTTTCATGGTTTTCCTGATAGTAATAGGGAAGTTTTTGGTTTTCTAGATTGTCATAGTGTGTTATCTAGCTGTTACTGTATAACTGTTGATCTACACTAACACAAAACATAGTGAAGTATCTAGGTGAGACTTTTGTGCATAGAAAAGCCTTTAGTTTTTTTGTGATTATGTTTCCAAAGTACAGAAAGTACATGTGTAAATAGTAACGTATTTAAATAATTAAGGCAAATGTATTAAATATGGTAATTTATTACTAATATTTTTGTGACCTTGCATATATTCTTGAATGACTATCATGTCAGAAGTAAGTCTGATAGCTTAGGTAATCAAATGTAGCAAAAAAAGCTGCGTGTAAAAATTCTGTGTGAATGAGAGAAAACTGAAGTCTGTTTTAGTTTTACTCATCGGACCTATACAGTTTCTGTTTTCTGTTGCGTTTTTTTTATGGGGAACATTTGAGTATTTAACTAGCAGAATGGTTCATATGACACTAGCTCTGCATAATGGATACAGGTTTTTCAGGAAAGATAGGCAGAGAACAGGTAAAGGGATAGCATTTCATGAGAGAAAACCAAAACAGAGCAGGAATTCTCTGGGAATTAGAGAAGAATATCACTTTGAGGACAACTAAGTTATGGAACAGGTCACAGAGAGGTTGTGGACTGCCCCACCATTGAGGTTCTTAAATGCATAGAATCATCGGGGTTGGAAAAGAGCTCTAAGGTCATAGAGTCCAACTGTCCACCCTGCAAGCCCTAACCACTAACCTATCCACTGTAGCCCTTTGTCTACCTGTCTTTTGAATACCTCCAGGGATGGTGCCCCTACCATTTCCCTGGTCAGCCTGCTCCAATTCTTGAGTAGGGAAAGCCCTAAATGCTAGAATTGAGAGTTGTCCCTGCATTGATCAGAAAGTTGGACTAGAAACTTCCTGAGTTCCCTTCCCACCTCATTGATTTAAATATCCTATGATATTAAATGAGTTGTATGATCTGTCTTAAATTTTTAAGCCCTTTTCAGGTCTTTCTGTTTTGAAGTCAGGCATTGACTAAGCTTGGAAAATGAAGGAAATAGAGTAAGCTGCTTAGTCTCTTCATCCTTTTATTCTCACCATCTGTAAAACATTTCATGGTACACAAATTCACATGCTACAACAAAGCAAAGTCATAATATCTCATGTCTTACTGGAGTTGTTAGAGTATAATATGACTTAGTATCACTCCTTTGGTATCTTTTGAAGTATTAGAGGGTTTTTTTTCCTACTTTTTATGTAATCTGAGAAAACTGATTACTTTGGAATTTTAACTTCTATCCTATTTGAAACGACAAAATTAAACCATTCTAACCATAAAGCTGTAAAATGAATCTCAAGATTATGCTTTTCCTTATTGAGAAAGTGCAATGTTCTAGTTTTTCCAGTAATGCTACAACAACTCTGTTTTCAGACCTTCCTTATCGTGGCCCCTCTTTCAGTGCTGTACAACTGGAAAGATGAGTTAGACACATGGGGGTACTTTAAGGTCTCTGTCTTACATGGCAGTAAAAAGGATGATGACTTGAGTCGCATCAAGCAAGGGAAATGTGAAGTTGCCCTTACAACGTACGAGATACTTCGCCTGCATTTGGATGAATTTAACAGGTAATAATCTCAATGTATTTTTCTTCACACAATTTTAACTGTGTAAGTTTGCTTTGTTTTTTGCAAATACTTAGTATTTCTGTGAAATGTAGTCACTCTTAAATCCAATGACTCATTGTGTTGAAGATGAGAAAAGTTAGTTTTTGTTATTAACTCATCCATTAAGTATTTTCTAAAAGATGCAAGAATTGCCTGCCTGAAAACTGATGGTAGCTAAAAGACAGGCTGAAGATATTGCTGTTTCAGTACAGTGTTTGGAGAAGAAAAATTGGAATTTTTAGAAAAAAGTATTTTGGAATTTTTTTTCAAAAGGTAGTTTCCATGTTGTATCACTTTTCACCAGCTTGGTGAAATTCTTGAGTCCTAAAAACTTTGAGATAGAAGATGTGTATTTGTGCCTGTGTGTAATTTGAAATACCTCATGGATTTACTAGGATCAAGGTCTTTTCGTCAGCAGATTGTATTAGAAATCCTACTTTATTTGCTCTATAGCTGTTGGCATTTTCAAACTGAGTTGCCTTTCCTTTGGCTGTGTTCTGGCGTACCTGGGGTTCCTCTTGTCTGGTGTTTGTGGTCCTCTTTCCTTTCATCATCTTTGGAAATAAGAGTACAAGTTTTATGAACAGCAAATAGCAGCGACCCACTCTTAGAAGTTGGTCTTCTCAGCAGCTCTGCAGATCTTGGTCTTTTAGGTGTTGAGAAAGGTCCCCCCCTGCATTAGTGTCTTGGTGTTCTTGATGGCCATCACCAAAACAATTAGATCTGTAGCTCTTACTGTGCTCAGGTATGAAAGAGAAGTGCAGATAGGAGAAGGCTGATGGAGTTATGTTACCATTGCCCTAGTTCTTGTTGTCTTTCTCTGTCACTGAGTGAACAGCGGTCAGGAAATAGGTCAGTGACTGCCTGTTTGCAACTATGTTACTTAAGCATACAGATTTACCAAACTGCTTTTGCAGAGCCTGTAACTGGATGGGCCTATGATATTGACGCTTGGAAGAAGCTGTGTGTCTCGCTTAGGTAGAATCAAAGAATGGCTTGAGTTGTAAGTGACCTCAAAGATCATCTAGTTCCAAGCCCACTGCTGTGGGCAGAGACTCCTCCCACTAGACCAGGTTGCTCAGAGTCCCATGCTGCCTGGCCCTGAACACTTCCAGAGAGGGAGAATCCACTGCTTCCTTTGCCAAACTGCCAGTATCTCACCACCATCACAGCCAAGAATTTCTTCCTAATATCCAATCTAAATTTACTCTAATTTTGAAACTATTGGCCCTTGTTCCATCACTGTGTGCCCTTGTAGATGTACTGGCCTCAAAAACTGGTCTTAATTTATAATCACTAATGAGAATGTGTAGGCTCAGTTATGCATTTAAATCTTCATAATGCCAGGTCAAGTTGAGGGAGCTAGCAGATGATCATCTGCTAGGTTCCTTTCAGAAACTGCAATTTTTTAACAGATTTTTGGGAATATAGGGAACTTGGATATGAGTGAATGTGTTTAGGTGGCATCAAAAATGCCACAAAGTCAGCCTTCAGTTTCGTGAACTAAATGCAGTCTGCTCAGGAGAAAGGTTTCATTCTAAACAGATCTTTCATCTTTTTGCTGCTTGAGATGTCAGCAAAGTGGATATGATTTTGTTCTGAAATATTAATTCATATATATTAAGTAATCTCAAATTATATCGCTTCCTGGAGACATGGTGATTTAATTAGTATCACAGTATACATAGAGGTCATACTACCTCCTAGTTTAATGCTTGAACTGGCTGCAAGATACCTTTCAGTCCCTGTCTGTAGATGTGTTCCTCCTAGTTACAAAATCACAAAATACTGAAACTGTTCTGCCATGTTGGGATCATAGAGAAACTAAAGAAGTTGAGTGATGCTGTCATGTCAGAGGCCATACAGATTGAAATGCTTCCAGTCTAGTTCTAGCTACACTGATAGGTTTTGTTGGAAAAATCAAGCACATCTACCCTTAAGCATGTTTCAATAGTTTACCTTCAGAGATTTATCTAATTTTTTTAAGTCTTACTTATGAGTGGAATAAGTGCTGGTGGGATGTGCTGGATTGATTGCTACAGAGTTTGAAGGATTCACAGAAAGTATTTAATACAGTTAGCTGTAGTTCATTTATTTGGCTATATAGTTTAGCCAATGTACTCAACTATGGCAACTAAATTTACTAAACAGAATATAAAGATACCAGGTAGTATAATACTATGTTAACCAGGAAAACAAAAAAGTTAGAGTGTCTTACACTAATTGCAGGTGAGTGTGAGGCTCAGTTTAATTTGTACATGTATGTGGGCTGGCAGGAGAAATAATTCCAGTTAATACTATATTTCTTGTTTATCTCTAGTATAGAATGGTCTGCTGTGATAGTAGATGAAGCGCACAGAATCAAGAATCCAAAGGCTCAAATAACTCAAACTATGAAGTCGTTAAAATGCAGCATTCGCATAGGCCTTACTGGGACCATTCTTCAGAACAATATGAAGGAACTTTGGTGTGTTATGGACTGGTAAATAATACATCTTATTTTTTGTTTTATTATTTAAATGCCTCATGTATTAACCAGGCAGTGGAACGGGGATAGGACTAGATGTTTTGGGGGACATGTGTCAAAAAAATTATAATATACAGTAGTCCTCCCAAAAACCCTCTGTTTGTGGGAATGTAAACACTTTTTTCCATAGATGTGGTGGAAGCAGCTCCTGGTGGATATGTCTGCAGTACTTATTTTGCAGTTACGTAGTAAGATGGGAGGTACTCATATTTGACTTCTGTGGAATCTGGGAAGCAGTTAAAATTTTCTTTTTTTCACTTATGTTTACTTTTCTTTTTTAAGGATGTTACTTTCTTATTTTTCTCTCCTACACACAATAGACTGAGATTCATTACACTTTTGAACTATGTTGTGCTTTTGCTCTGTCCAGTATGTGCTTGTCATTGTGACTTTCTTGGAAGCTGAAAGTAAAATTTTGCTGTTTTCAAAATGCACAAGGGCAGCTATTTGAAAGTAACAAGTCTTGTCCAGGATAACTTTTAATGGAGATGAAGGGGTGAAAATAATCATATAGATAGAAATAGAAATATAAACATAAACATAGAAGACTTAGCGGGGATGCTTTACAGATAAGGAACAAAGTAAACATGCATCAAATATAAGGAAATGTACATTGAATTGAAATACCAGGGAAAGAATACTTTAATAGTAAGCTAAGTGTTGCGTTCTATTTTGGTATTAATACATGGTTCCAATATGTAGTATTGCCAAGGATTACCAAATTTCCTATTGGGTTTATTAAGATTTTGCCTAGTAAATTTCAAAATCTGCACAACCTGATTTTAAGAAAAACAATAATCAAAAACATGACTGCCTAGCTTCCAGCTTAGTTTCCTGAACAGTAGCAGCCTTATAGTTTAGAGGTTCTAAATACATGTTGCTCTGCTGAGCTTTAGTTTCTCTAGAGTTGGCAACTCTTTCCTGAGGGGACTCCTAACATTTGAGGATCAAAGTAACTGAAGAAAAGGCATGTCTGGAGGTAGTATATGTTTCTATTTATATCCACAAGTTTTGTTAATTTCTACAGTGGTCAATAATTTAAGATCTCTTGCTGTTAGCCAGACACAATTTATGGTATGCTTTTAGTTAATGGAAAAGGATAGACTGCCTTGGAGTAAAGAAAATTCTGTTACTCCTTCACACAGCCTCTGCCTTTTTGTTCTTTAATAGGGCTGTACCAGGACTTTTGGGTAGCAGACTACATTTCAAGAAGAAATTTTCTGATCCAGTGGAGCATGGCCAGAGGCACACTGCAACTAAAAGAGAGCTAGCAACGGGTCGTAAGGCCATGCTGAAGCTAGCAAGAAAAATGTCTGGCTGGTTTCTGAGACGTACCAAAGCGCTTATCAGTGATCAGCTGCCAAAAAAGGAAGACAGAGTAAGAGTGTCTGCACATTTCAAATGCAATGCTAATGAATATATATCTTCTTTTGTTTTTATTGTGGTTTTTTTCACTTTCATCATCCTTTTAGTAGTTTATGGTTTTCTTTTGGACTTCAGAATTTAAGAATCCCAAGCCTGGAAAAAATTCACATGCAGTAGTGTGCTTTGTTCACATAATTACTATGATTGCATGTTGAAATGGAGTTAATCAAGCATGAAAATGTTCAGCTAGACTGACTAGTGATTTACGCACTATTTTATGTGCACTTTTGTATTTTTTTCTGTGCAAACTCATTGCAGTGTATGTAAATCTCTTGGAATTCTGTGTAGGACTTCTGAATTTGAAGCTTCACACTTTGGAAGTAGAATGGTGTGCTTTTAATTTTCATCTCTACGTTTGATCACTAAATGAAAAAGAGCCTCCAGGCTTAAAGCTGATTGTTGATAGTTCTCTAATTCCGTTCAGCTAATGGTATTGTAAACATTATATAAAGTAGTGATACTTGTAACTGTAAATAAGAATTCCAATAATTTCTTATTAGGTATATTTGTACTTTTCAGTATGCAAACCCATTAGTTTGCAGCTAATATTGTTTTAAAAATTTGGTACTTACTCTTTTTCCTCAGTATATAATAATGTAATCTAAATTGTCTTCTGAAGGAAAGATTAATACAAACATCAGTCTGTTGCTTTTCTAAATCAAGCAGGTTTTATTCTTTTCATTCTCTTGTTAGTGTGAGTATATGTTCAAGTTACTGCTGTATTATCATAGCTCAGTATGGTGCTGCTGCTGTGTGGGTGGCCTAGGTTAAGGACTGATCCTGGGATTTCTGTCTCCTGCTGCTTAAGACTAAAGATGTCATGGACATGCCACCCATGGTCTCTAAGAAGAGGGATAAGAGTTTTGGCCACAGCACTCTGTAGATCCTTGCCTCCTCATTGATTATTCTGTTTGTCCTGCATGTGGTTGTGCCCTGTAACAGCTAGTGCCTGAAAGGAGGAAAGAAAGGGTGAATCAAGCAACAGGCAAAGGAGAAGGGAATTCTTTATTAAAATCAAGAAAAAAAAATGCAGAATATTTCCTCCTCCTATCCATCCACAAAAGCCATACTGAAAGGTTTGTAGAAACCTAGCAGCAGGTTGTCACAGATTGATGCTGACACTGATATTATTGTTTTCTACGTAATTTTCTAGTTTTTATGGTTTTGTGGTGCAGTGCTCTTTACTTCTTGTTGTATGCTGCACATAATTGTGTTTTTGTGGTTCTCTCTCTTTGGCAGATGGTATACTGTTCCCTGACTGAATTCCAGAAAGCAGTTTACCAGGCAGTGCTGGAGACAGAGGATGTAAGCTTAGTGTTACGAGCAGGAGAGTCCTGTAGCTGCAACAGCGGCCGTAAAAGAAAGAACTGCTGTTACAAAGTAAGAACGTGCACAGTTTGGATTTTTTAACCCAGTATTTCTGATTTGGGTAGTAAATTAGTTTTATCAAGAGACAAGCAGCTCATGAAGAGCTGATTGAAATAGCTATGCAGTTGTAAGACATCCGTTTGGGAAGTCCTGAATAGAAACATGGGTTGGTGCATCACAAGCTTGATGGGATTAGGCGTTTTGGGAATATGGCAAAGCTGCTTTGCATGTCCAGTTGTCATTTATGCAATAAATTTTGGGTTTGTTGTATTAATAATTGCACGTGTGAAGCAGTTGATACTGGCAAGAATACTAGACTGGGATCTTCAGTATGTGACTCAGGTGGTCAGTGCAAAAGCTAGGTATTAGCTTAGAGGTGTCCTGGACCTAGTAGGTTGTCTGGGATTTTATTGTGTTTTAACTGCAGTTGGATTACCCTTCTGTGCATCTAGGTGTGTGCTTTTCCTCAAAGAAGGCAGAACTGACAGTAGGCATAGAGCACAAGCAGAACTTTGTGCATGAGTAACAGCTCATAGATTTCTTCTGTGTCTCTGAACTTCAGTAACATTTGATTAATGTAGCTTTATTTTGTCTGTATCACTCAACATAGACTCAAGGTAAGAATGTCTTCTTAAAATTCATGTCTCATACTTGCTTTCCCCTAATTTCTCTCTGTCCAGTTTTGATTCTTAAATAGTGGGTTGTTTGGGGTTTTTTTTCTCCCAAATTATGTAGCTTATTCAGTCTTCTGTATCATTTTTTAGTAACAATCCCTCTATCGGTCTGTTTAATATCCCATGGGTACTAGTGTTATATGCAGGCTTCTGATTCTTGTGGTGTTTTGTACAGAAAGGAAATGCTGCTGAACTTAATTCATAAAGGTCATTAGGTAGGCCTGTAGATACTGTATTCCAGAATTAGCCATGCAAGGAGAGGAAAATGAATATTGGTCAAAACAGCCAGCAGTCATAACAAGGAAAAAAGCTGATGCTGTTGCTGCTTCTGCATTGCAGAGTGCCTGAAACTATTTGAATTATTTTACTTAATGTTTACAAAACTTCATATACTACTGCTTTAGAGAAAAGTGAAGATAGCAGTTGTAGAGTAAGAAGTCATTCAAACAGCTCTGGTTTGATTTATGTTTAAATCAGTTGTGAAGTTACTGTCCTTATCTGCCAAGGAATTCTTTATTATAATAGTAATTTTCATAGATTTCACGCTATCTGAAATGTTTAGCAAGCTGTGAACATAGCTGTGGTGTTCTTCTGTTTGTGAGAAGATCTTCTCTATCAATAAGACCTCAAAGCTGAGGAAAAAAACTTTGCTGCATTTTTGTTAGAAATACACTATGCATCTCATCGGGATCAATTATAGTACTGCTTAGAATTGTTAATGCACTAAATCTTGTAAAAATAGCATTTATTTTAGATTATTTTTTTCTTCAAGAGTGTTTGTTTTATTTATTTTGTGGTTTGTTTGGGTTTTTTTTGGTAGGTAAATGCTCACGGTGAAACAGTTCAGTCACTGCGCTTCAGTTACCTGACAATCCTACAGAAGATTGCAAATCACGCTGCACTGCTGCGGACGAACAACACTAGCAAGCAGCAAGTTAGTTTCAGAAGTATCTAAAAAATACTTGTGGAAAATGGAATGAAAACCACTGAAAGAAAATTGCTGCTGGTCTCCTTTTTAAGTCTTAGCCAACTGAAAATATTTTGCAAAAACTATTTTTCCATTAATTAATTAAAAATACAGCCCTTATTTAGTAGAGAAGTCACGTATCTGAAACATTGTTACAGTGACACTGGAAAATATTAGGGGGAAGATTAATTTTTAGTAATTTTTAATGCCATTTCTGTTCCATTTGTGGCAAGTTTTTAGTAAGAAGAATTATCATTGTGCAAATAAATAAAATCCAATCAGATAGTAGTTTTTCTTAGTATTTTGTATTCAGAGCTGGGCTTCTTAAAATATTGAAACATGTTTTATTAGAAAATGCCCACAGAGAGAACAGAATCAGTTTATTATGTTACTGTGGCAAGCAACCTACAAGGCACATAAATGGCATCGGTTTTAGTAATATTTGTATTTGACCCTTAAGATCAAAAATGAGCAAAGAGATTTACAGATGTTACCACTTCCTCTCAGAAGCCACAAGAGAAAATCTTAGATAATCTTGGCAAGGTTGTTCTACTAAGCATTTTATTTTTTATTAAATGTTACTGTTATGTGACATAAATTACCAAATATTTTCAGTGTTGTTATTTTTTTAATATTGTTCTTACAGTTTTTGTTTGTAATAAAATTTCAGACTTTAGCCACCAAAAACCAATACATAAATGAATATTTTGAGACTGACTTTTATGTCATACATAATCATTAATGTCTCAAATCTGGTGAAGAAATGGATATTTTGTAGTATCTTTAGTGTTGAAGTCCATCGCTTGTCTCATTCTTAGGTGAGAGGTAAGTTGTTTTCTGCTGCTCTGGAAATGGAGACTTAAAGCATGTGGTCATTTTTGAGTTTAGAGCTACATACATTCTAGCAGTGGTGCATTAATCTGGCTTTTGAACAGTTTAAATGCATTTCTCATATTGTTTATTGTCATGTTGGTGGGACAGTATGTAATTTCTGTATTGCTTTATTATGCCAGAGGGTCAAGAGAAATGCTGGTTCGCAATTCTTGGGTAATGGAAACCTCAAGTCAACAGAGTTCTTTAGATTTACAGTTTGGCCAGTTCTATTGCAGTCTTGTAGTCCAAGAGAAGAGACTTTGGGCATCGCATACTCCTTTAATAGGAATCCATCATTTCAAATTAGAGTCTTCTTTCTTTTACAAAATTAAACCAAAACATACGGGACATGTTGTATCCAGCAATTCAGTAGTGAACTGAACAAAACCACATTAACTCTTTCTGCCTGAGTTACTTAAATAAATTACTTGTTTTAACCTGTTCAGCTCCTTGTATGGCTTATTGGTATCCCAATGATGTTATCCCAGTTTTAACTTCTATTCATACTTTCTGGTTTTCTTCTAGGAAACACTTATCAAACGGGTGTGCAGCCAGGTATTTTCTCGTTTTCCAGATTTTGCGCAATTAAGTGAAAATGCGGCCTTTGAAACGATCTCTGATCCAAAGTACAGTGGAAAAATGAAGGTAAACCTGTTCCCTAGAGGAGGGGTATCAGCAATAGATCTGCAAATGGATATTAAGAAATACACACTTAATGGCTGTGGTTTTTTAATAGTTTTGTTTATGATGGTAGTACCACAGCAGAGATCTCCTGTCTTGGACAAGGTTTACTTTGGGCAAAGCCTGGGTAAGAATGATTGGTGATTCTAAGATATCTGAAGTTGTTAGCTTCACATATTAAATGATACTCATGAAAATGAACCTTGCTGTCATAGGGATTGGGGTCATAGTATTGCAAATGGTTCTATGAGACTGTCAGCTCAGTGGCAAACAAAAATGTTTGTGGAAGGAAAAGCACAACAAAATCTTCATAAACTTAATGATTTATGCGCATCATTGTGCTCATTGTGGGTAGCTTCAGTCTATCTTCTTAAATAGTGTGTGTTAGACCTTGAAAAAGTTCAGAAAAAGGTCATATAGGTCATCAGTGCTGTGGGAAAGAAGCAACCAAATAGGCTGGCACACTCCATTAGTATTAGGCAAAGGTACAAAACAATACCAAACTTTTTTTCCTCCAGCATAAGAAACGGTAATCTGGTATCATTATGGGGGATTCTCTTTGTTTGGTTTCTTTATTACTTTATAAATTACAGAATGCAAGTATTTTCAAATGCCTTGAAGGTATATAAGGTATAAAATACCTTACTTATTTTGTATATTTGATACTTTATTTTAGAAATCCATAATGTTTCTTTCAGTCCATTGCAAACTGAATAGGATCAATATAAATTATTGAAAGCATTGCCTACTTGGAAGGAAATTGTTCAGCTTTCTCTTTGAAGGGGAATTTGACTTTGTGAAGTTCACAAATATATCCTAGTATAAACAGAATATTCTGAACTCTGCTGATATATCTGTGCTTGGAATTCGGAGTTTTACATAATGGTCCAAGTAGTCATCACTGAAAATAAGGTCTTTGGATCCAGCTGCAGATGACACCTCCCCTTGAAGTCTTCAAGGCCAGGCTGCATGGGCTTTGAACAACCTGGTCTAATGGGAGATGTCACTGCCCATGGCAGGTGGGTTGGAACTGGATGATCCTTAAGGACCCTTAGAACCCAAACTATTCTATGATTCTATAACTATGATGCCAAAAACTGTTTCCTACATGTCTGGTAATGTGGATTTTTTTGTTAGTGTTTGGTTTTGGGTTTTGTTGGTTTTTTGTTTTGTTTTTCCTGCTTCTGATTGCATTTCTCTTGCAAAAAGAAGTTTGTCTAACTCTTCTTTCTTATTCTATTTTAAAACAAGCTGTTGGGATGATTGTGAGTTTTATATTCTGGAGACAAAATTCATTCAGAAAGTATTCCATTTAGTATGGACCTCATCTTGTCAGAAAGTAATCAGAGGAGAATCATCAGATACTAGAGCTTGAAAGTAACTTAGTATATTTTTAAGATGTTTGTTGAATGAGACATTATAATAAAATAGTGTTGTCCCACTCAGTTCTGTAAGTAAATTCTAGAAACTAATTGAAATACCTTTAACTTCCAACTGGTAGGATACATTGAATATGTATTATTTAGTATTTTAAATTTAGTACAGGCTATGCAGAAATTTTGGGTCTTATTCTTTTCTAGATTATATTTTCAGAGGAAAAGTTTGTGGCAATTATTTTAATTTATTCAGGGCATGGGAAAGGCTAGGAATTGTTGAAGAAATTTGTTAGCTTAGCCATTGTAACTGAGGGGTTCTGAGAGGTTGAAAATGTTACAAGTATTTGCTAAAATATCTTGTTCTTTCAAAATGCAGAGATAAAACATATAGGGAAACATTGCCTACTGCCACCAGTAAAACTGAACAGAAGAGTGAGGATGTGGCATTTTGCTGCCTTACCTTCAGCTGTGGCTGCAGTCATCTCTAAATGCTTTGCAAGCTGCAGCATTTACAATGAGCCATATCAGGTTTGCCATACTAAATGCAAGATATTATAATGAGAGCCTGGAACAAAAAACAGTCCCTATAATCCAGATGTTCATGTATGAGTGTTGGTGGTATACCTACAGCTAATACATCACTGTTATTGTGAGAGGTGGGTAATAACACAGTGAACAGTTCTGAACTTCAGCTATTTTTGTGGTATTATCCCTTCGTTTTCAATTGTACTGCAGAACATAAGATCAGAGGGCTTTCCTTACACTTTCTATTGCCAGGTGAATTTCATGCCTAGATATTTAATTTGAAATGGTTTTTTGATTGGGGAGGTTGGATTTAGATGCTAGGAAAACTTTCTTCACTGAAGGAGTGGTGAAGCATTAGAACAGGTCGCCCAGGGAGGTGGTAGAGTTGCCATCCCTGAAGGTATTAAAAAATGCGTAGGTCTGGTGATGATTTAGTGGTTAAAGTGGTGTCGGACTGACAGTTGGACACAATGATTTTGAAGGTCCTTTCCAACCGTGATGATGTTATGATTATTTATACAGATTTGCTAAAATTATGGGTCTAAGAGACTCTATACCTTTTGAAGTGACTTCTGGCCTCTCAAAATATTTTTTTTTTTTTTAATTACAGAAGCAATATTCCCACACACATTCATTTGTGGAGTTTTGGAATACTGTTGTTTTTTAATAAAAAGCTCTTAGGAATAACTGTATTGGACTGATTTATCTACTTTGGAATATTATCATTAGTTCAGTACAAAAATGGAAGTCTATCAGAGCACCTTGCAAATAATAGTAATTTCCACTATTAGGCATCATCTTAACCTAGGTAGACATAGTTTTGAAGACGTAAAAACATTACAGGCTAGCTTGACATCTGTATACAAGCCAGGTGTTAGATGTGAGAGTTAAAATTTTATTGCAGTCAGACAACTTGCAATGTATAATAATGAGATACGCATTTAAATCTATGTGGGCTCTTTAAAGGGGAGTGTTACTTTTGCTTGAGAATGATCAAGTGTTTCTTTTTCAGACTAACAACTTTCAGGATAATGCTCTGGTGTTCAAGTGTATCATTTATTGATCTTTTGGTGCAAAACCATCAATTACTTTTCCCTGTAAAGTAGAAGAGCTGTTCTTTACTGCAGAATATCTGAAGTTCCAGTGGGCATGACATTAATCCATTTTATTTAAACAGACTTGATGGATTTGTTTGTGTGTTCTATAGGAAATTATTTGACGTGTACTTTAATAAGAAGTATAATAATACAGTAGCCATCTTTTTTCTATTTTAAATGCGTCTTACTGTTTTATAATGTGGCTAAATAAAATGGAAAAATAAGTCATTTAGCTCTTGTTAAATTACCTGATTTGGTTTTTCCTAGTAAACTAAATCCTGGTTTATATGTTCTTGTACAATGCAGCCAGGCAAAGGATACCTTGTTCATTAGGGTTTTTTTGTTTTGTTTTGTTTTGTTTTAACTTGTAACTGGCTTACCAATGCATACAAAAGGGCTTATAAAGTGCAGTAGAATTACTGCTTAAGATAATACCCAAATCTGTAAATTTAATATAAACATTCTTAGCTATTTGGTTGTCATGTCAAAGATTTGTTAGGCTTTTAGTGAAATTAGTGTTGATTGACAGTTTATGTATTTATCACTGAATAAATACAGCTTTTAAATATCTGTTGCTCACTGGGAGAAAGCTACAGACATGGTACAAAAAATTCCTCTCTCCCCTTTGCGTATTGCTTTTGCGTGGTCCTCTGGAGCTGCGACTGCCAGATGTGGACATGCTTCTTTTGAAAATAACAGTATCGCTATTATACACAAGGCTCTGGATTATTTGCTTCCCCAGCAGAAGAACACTGTGTGTGGGTGGGTTATTGGCATTTCTAGGTCTGTGCAGAGTCTGGGAAGCTGGATCCTACTGTAAACAAAGCAACAGAGGAGAGTGGGAGCAGGGAGGGGCGTACATTTCAGTGATTATTTTAAGAGGATGAGTTCACAGGAGTTCTGAACAGCAACCTGAAGCAGACATTCATGTTTTCAGGGGAATTGTCTGCATTTGCTAAATGCGAAAATTCACAAGCTCAACTGATATAGATGATAAGTAATGTTTTGTTACAGTCTATGCATTCAGCTTCTGAATTTACCCCTTGGTAGTATGTTTGCTTTTTATAGCAGGATTTCCATGTAGTTCAATTAAATACACATAAGTCTGGTGTCTCCATGACCTTCAGCACATTTATTATGTTAGTAATGTTTTTTGTTAGGCCTCTGGCTTTTCAAACAATTAAGTACAGTGCAGCCCATTTAAAGGCTGGTAACACAAGTAAGTGTGTGAGATTACTTGTAGATAAAATCTCTTTATTTCTGTTTTGTGGTTCATTTACAGGTCCTTCAGCAGCTTTTAAATCACTTTGAAAAAAACAGGGATAAAGTTCTTCTTTTCTCCTTTTCCACAAAGGTGAGCTCCACATGATGTTTATCAATTAGTTACAGCAGTACATTTTGAAGCTTAAAGCAGTGAAGTGAAAGGAAGAACGGAGATGTTGTTGACAGCTGTGCTGTGAGAAATAGTGATAAGGACAATGTGCCATACTGCAGAATTACACTGAAACCTAGGTTATGATAAAAATGGTAATGGCAAACCAAATGTAATACTTCTGCTGCCTTAGACTTTTTAAAAATTGTATTACTTCAGGTTTTCATAGCTCATATTGAGTTCAGCTTTTATATTTTGTATTGGAGAAGTGTAATAGCAAAATTCAACTGAAGTACTATGCTACCTTTGTGTTAGCACTGGAAGGAGTTAAATTTCTTCTGTTCTACTTGCTTTTAACCATCACTAGTGATGAAACATCAATCTTGAAACTTGTTACATAAGTTGGTTTGAACTGAAACAGTGATTAATTTGAGGAAGAGGTGTATGCACGCTTCACTTCTAAGTGGCTTGATCTTTGATTTTCTTGTTAGGTAATAGTGTGTTTCCTGAATAGTGCAAACTGTATTATGATTTTCTTTACTCAAATGTTCAAACCAATAGCATTAAAAAGTAATGGTAGTATTTAATAATTTTGTAGCTTTGAAGCAGACTACAAATTTAGTATTTGTATGTAGTAGCACAATACTCATGTGTTTCAGGCTGTTCTTCACAGTGTTCAAGCCCAGACTGACTCCTTGATCCTGCGGTCCCTTTGAACTCTGGCGGTGCATACCAGCCTGTTTATCTGTTTTGATTCTGTTGCTCATCTGCCATCCTTCAGGTCATTGTAGCTAAGATTGTAGGACACAGTTTAGTTTGCTTTCCTGCTTGTTGGTTTGTACTGACTCAGCATCAGTTGGAGGTAGAATAGGCAGCCAGGGCTGGAGGATTGAGTCACACCACAGCAGTCCAACGTTAGTCACCCTGTGTGCTGTAGAATCACAAGTAAAAACTGTCAAGGATGTTGATACTGACTTGAGAAGTTTTACTCTGACTTTCAGTGCTTGGTATAATTAAAGTGTATTTGAAAGTCATGGCCTCTGTGGTTATGTTTTATCAAAAATACAACAGTAAACATGTAAGCTTTTTTCTGATTTTTCCATCCAGTTGCTAGATGTGCTGGAACAATACTGTATGGCATCTGGGTTGGATTACCGAAGACTTGATGGAAATACAAAATCAGAAGATAGAATCAGAATTGTAAGGGAGTTCAACATCATTCAAGAGATCAACATATGTCTTGTATCTACAATGTAAGAAAAAGTAACTCCTGGTCTGTTTCACTCTTTTTTCTAGCCTTTAGTAAATGGGTTACTTTATTTGATGAACTTGTGAGGGTTTACTTTTATGAGAAAGTGAGTTTTCCCTTGTCTGTTAGTAAACACAGACTGCTGTGGACTGAGCTTCTTAAAATAACTGAAGACTTCCTTCCCCTTTTTTCTTCTTTATGAGGATTGCCAAGACCTGAAAGAGGCTGGTTCTCTGAGTCCTTAGTTCTAAAGTTCCACTTGGCTGTAGGAGTGAGGAAATGTATTGAACTGTATAATTGTATCTTACTGTTAATCTACATGTTAATTAGCATATGTTTTCTTAAAGTACTTCAAGCAATCCTTGCTTGTCTTTTAAAAATGTATTTGACTATCAGATCTGCTTATTGTTTTTTGATGATTAGTGAATTCTTTTGAAATACAGCAATATCTTCAACTAAAAGTAATGCAAATATGATTGCCATTCTTTTATCATCTTTATTTTTTTTTTTAATTCTGATTAGTTCCATGTTTCTTCTTGGATGAAGTCTTTTACCAAGCAAGGGCAGAAACTTTAGGGAAACTTTTAATCTTCCTGCCCAGAGGAATGCTCGGTGACCTTCATCATCTGTCCCTATTCCTTTGTTCCCGAAGACAGCAGGGTATTACTGTGTCTGTAGCATTAGGAAAGACTCTATTTTGTGCTTCTATCAGTCTAGTTTAGTTACATGATTATAATTGCTTCAAATCTCTTCTATTAATTTACACAGAAATAAAAATAAAGGTCAGGTAAACAGAGCTGGTTATTCTCCTCTCTGCAATTAGAGCTTGTGAACAGAGATTGATGAGCTTTCCGTACCTGCTGGTGGTGCAGTAGATGAGTCTTGATTCTGTTGGTCTCAGTGTTTTTCATATTACTGAGTAAATGGAAGTAACAAACAGTGATGAAATTGCAGTATAACCAGCGTTTAATAATAAAAAACAGCGCAATTTTTTGCCTTATCACAGATAACAAACTTCTCTTTATTTGTTTGTACAGTAATGGAAGCAGGTTTCCTTTTGTAATCAAAGTGATTTATTCCAATTTTAGTCTACAAGAGATTAATCCTTTCCCTTATTCAGATTTCAGGCATGGGGACTTCAGTCCTTCACACTTTTTTATTTCTCAATACACGCAATAAGGGGACAGAATTAGGTTGTACTCTTCTGTTTGTACTTTACTGCAAAGTTTCTGGCAGTCTTGTTCTGTTTAGCCAACAATTGACTGCTGTCAATTACTCCATATTTTTAATGAGCTGAATTTAACTTTATTCATAACTGTGCTGTAAATAATTTTCAATGTGTGTGTAATCACATTCAAAGAACTCTAAACCACAAGATCTCACTAACACAAACTACTTACCTCAGTAAGTAGACTTTACATAGTCACATCTTTCAAGGAAGTGTTTCTAATGTGGTATTTTGTAACTTCTGAACAGTGTAGCATTGAGTTTTCAGTGACAGGACATAAACCCAACCCATTATTCAACACAGTGTGCAGTTTTAAATAAAATGATCTTGTTCATAACAGAACTGCTACAAGACATTTTATATAGGGCTCTTCATCTGAGCAATCTGCATGGACCATCTTGAAATAATGAACTCATTACCTCTGGTCAAAATGATATTTAAATGGAAAATACTCTTTATAATCCACATATTAACTGTTGTGTCCATTCTGTGCATGAAGGATATAGGAGCAATTCTTTTTTGGCATTGGAGTATTTGAATTTTTTTGGTATACCTAAAATATTAAAGGTAAAGTCTTTATAAAGCTAAATATCCTGTTTAGTTAGTTTTTTGTAGTCTGTTTTACTGACAATAAGGCTTCACACTGAGCTTTACTTCATATTTCACTTCCAAATATTGCAGATTTTTATGAGAAAGCATTTGGAAAAACATGTTGATGTACATTTCAGTCTGACTGCAGGGTTGGTTTGGTAATATGAAAGACTTAATTCTGTTCTCACTAAAAAAGAAATACACCAAAATACAGTAACATATTCTGAAAATACCCAGATTTTTACTCAGCATTTGAAATTTTGAGAGCAGTCATCCTTTGGAAGCCTCTGTTAATACTGGCAGGTTCCTACATTAAATTTTTTCCAAATTTAAGTAGTTCAACACTACATTACACTTGGAAGAAGCCACAACTATATTTATATTAATGGGCATTCCATGAAGACCAAGAGGTTTTGCAGCTCCATAAGCTTTTGGTTTCTGTCTGCATTTATTCACATCCCTGGGAACTGCCTTTCATACTGCTTTAAAAAAGCAGAATATACAGCAATTTTTTAAAACCAGGTGCTTGGTAAATTAAATGGGATTGACTGTTTCAGTTTTCTGCTTTAAAGAAAAAAAAAAAACACCTTCCCACCCCAAAAAAACCAACCCAAAAAACCCAACTAAAACCTAAAAACCAAAATGCTTGAGATTAGTACTGCCTGTGTCAATGTAAAGAGTTGTTTTAATAGCTAAATTAATAGTAGTATTTAGCATGTGCTTGCATAGGAAGTTGTCTCTTTTTGTAGGATTGTTGGTTGAGACAGTTGAAAAGAGTCACTATTTGCTTGTTTTGCAGCCACATGAGAAGTCTTTTACTCACTTTTGTTTTTATCCAGTCATCCAGCTATGTGTAGCTGTAGTTTTGATAGATTCAGTGAGGGCTTTAGCTACCTCAGGTTAAGTGTAAGTGTAAGCTTAAATACTTACCTGGCTTACAGGCTTTCCCAAAACACAGCACAGCTGTTTAAGACCATGTAACTGGTTTCCCGTGACAGCTTACTCACAGGAGAGCATTTTTTTACAGTGACTTTTTCCTTGTAAGGGCACCTCTGAATGTTACTGATAAGAAGCAGTATCCAATACTGTTTTTAACATTTGACTTACATACTGCACAAATATATTTGTGACAGTTACAGGTGTGAGTTACCCTGGATTTTGACCATTCTAGTTGAAGTTGGATAGAGCATTACTATGCTTTGGAATTAGAGGTAGTAAAATTTAATGGAGACATTTTATTTGATAGGTTTTTTTTTTTCTTTAACCACTTTTGTGTCACTTAACATTATAAATTTCCGTAAAGTTGCTAGGGGAGTTGGCCCATGTAGGACTCAGTGGGTATGAAGGAGCAATCCCGACTTTCACTATAGTAAGGTGATAACATTTGGTTATGACTCAGGTAGTTTCAGAGTTTGTGTTCATCTCACTACTTAGGTGGTGTGGCTGCATTTTACAGTAGTGGTTATTTAAGTACTTGGTGCTTACTAACAGTAACAAGAAGTTGTACCCCACTGTATTCAGTATCTTTATAGTACTCTGTTTTTATACTGGGGAAGGGTATGCGACTATGAATCTCGTACACTGAAAAAAACCTCTTCTGTTTTTCTTACTGTCTTGTTTTTCTTAGTTCAAACAATTCTATTTTTTTCATCTTTATGATTTTAGGGCTGGTGGAGTGGGTGTTAATTTTGTTGGTGCCAATGTTGTCATACTTTTTGATCCTACATGGAACCCAGCAAATGATCTTCAAGCTATTGACAGGTACACTCCCAAAATACAGAACTTGATTCATGTTTTACTCTTCTTTTGCTTTGATCCAGTAGCCTAATTGTCTAACTTTCCTAAGGGAATAATCTCGCTTGTCTGCAAGGCAATAAATGTGCAGCTTAATTTGTTAACTTTGATGTTCTTGTTTTTAACTCTGAATTTTACTTAGTTTGCGTTTTATTTTTGTGGCACTGTGGTGGTGGGCTCTATAAAAAAAGATTTTTAAAAGATCCATAGTTGGAGTAACATTTTGTGATCTGTAGAAGAAATGTGTGTGTAGCTGGATTGCATTTTTCCTTTCTCTGTCAGAACAGAGTATGTTATAACTGGTGCTAGTTCAAGTGATGTTTTGAGTTCTAGGATCCCTGAAGAAAACAACTTATGTTCTTTTCTGCTACACCTCTGTGAACATCACTGTCTTTTCAGCACTCACGACCATCTCTGATATTATGCTGTTGGAGGATTTCCAAGAATCTGGATTTTTTATTTTTTTTTACAGACTTTTTGATCATAGGATGTTTCTCTTGCAATTCAGGACAGACATTTAAATAATTGAAGTAGAGATTATTGGAAGTTTTCAAACTTAAGTAGATTTACCTATTTTCATGAGCAGAAATAAACTTGGTTTTGTTGTCCTATCTAATTCCATCTTAAGGGTCTTTCTGACTTCTCAGAGGTGTCTATATATCCCTCTTCTGGAGAAATACATGTGTCAGAAATCTGTACTGTTGAAAGGAACTGCCTTTAGAGAATCCATGTAAGATGTTTCTAAGGAACTGCATTTAAGGAATTTGTATAAGGCATTTCTATAAAGTAGTTCAGCCTCTCTTGAATTTTCATAATATAATCTATTAAAAATCTTAGAATTTATCATTTAGATAGAACACTGCCTGTTCATTAACTGTTTTTTTTATATTACAACCTGCAAAGTACTTTATAAAGTTAAGAAAGAACACACTGCCCCAAGTAATCCTGATCTAACTCCTCTATGACATAAATAGAAGAATATCTTGTGCAAGAGCAGATGGAGACAGAGAGAGGGACAAATACAACCTGAAGAAACATAATGGAAGATATATATTACAGAGAGATGGGAGACAGTGCTGGTGATACAAATTGAGGAGAGAGCTTTTTCAGCTGGATAGGACTCAGAAGAAACTTGGAAAACTAAGGGTAAAAGGAGAAGGGAATGAAATGCTGAGGAAAATTTGGAAAAGCTTAAAAAAACCACCAAATTTTTTCACTGTTAAAAAAAAAAGTTATTTTAATGCATTACTCTCCTTTCAGAGCTTATAGGATTGGCCAGCACAGAGATGTTAAAGTGTTTAGATTGATATCTTTGGGAACTGTGGAAGAGATGATGTACTTGCGACAAGTTTACAAACAGGTAATGTTCACAAACTATTTAAATTGGGAGTCTTTTAGCTGTTTCAATGACTGAAAGCTGAACTAATATCAGAAGTATAGTTTACCTTGGTTTTATGATACATGCTGTTAACTTATTAAGCAGAGATACTTAGTGATTGTCAGTAAACTGAACAGAATGAAGTTTGTTTTAAAGTTTTTCTGTAACTTTGTTTGTTTAATCATGCCATATCCATTTATCAGGTTATACAGAGAGTTGACCTGCTTTCTTTTAAAGCTTGTAAAACATAGAAAACAGCCTTTCAATACAGTTCCTACAGGAAAGCTGGGGAAGGATTTTTTATAAGGGCATGTAGCAATAGGAAGGAGGGAGGATGGTTTTAAACTGGAAGAGGGTAGATTTAGGTTAGACATTGCAGGGAAATTCCTTAGGGTAAGAAAGGTGAGAAACTGGAGCAGGTTGCCTAAGGAATCTCTGGATGCCCCCTCCCTGGAAGTGTTCAAGGCTAGGCTGTATGGGGGTTTGAGCAACCTGGTCTAGTGGGAGGTGTCCCTGCCTATAGCAGGAGGGCTGGAACTAGATGATCTTTAAGATGACTGTGCCAAACAATTCTATGATGCTATGATACATGGAAAATTTTAGTTAGTATCTGCAGCAGCCTGATTCAGGAAGCTTTTCCTTTTGAAAAGTTTTTTTTTTTTTTAAAAAAAAAGGAGTCCTGATTGCAAATAACCCACCTGATTTATTCTTTATATCTGCATTTATGTAAAAGCTTAGAGACCATCCTCTTCCAAAGTCTCTCTTATGTGAAGTACTTGCAAGGATGCAATTCAGCAGCAGGTATCAGTAGGTGAGGTCTCTGAAAGGCTAACAGAAATGATCAGCAGCAGATTACAAACAAATATGTTCACTAAAGTCATGAAGGAGTGAGTCATGCTTCAGAGAAGCCTTTGGAATTGGTGATCTCATAGATAAAGAGACCTGTCTGTTTGGATTTCCAAAATGCATATGTAAATCTTCTTGAAAAGCATTTGATTTGGGGATTTTTTTGTTTGTTATGTTTTGTTTATTGTGTTTTTTGGTTTTTTTCAAGTTGACTTATGTTTTTCAAGTCAAGTAAGAGGCAATAAACAGCACAATTATAAATTGTTCTGTAAATTGTAAAAATCTTTTATTTTAGTCTACACTTGGTTTCCATTCCCTACTAATGGCAATTGAGCACAGATAGGAAATTTTCAGTAAATTGGGAAGAAAATGCCTTTATCTGCTGGTAAAAATTCAGAACCCATTGGCACACAAGGATGTGTGGTTGTTGGTAACCTATACAAATATACACTGTGAGCTTAATGTCATCCATCCTTTCCATGAAATGAGTGTATGAGAAGATATTTATCATGCTCAGTGTATTTTTACTAAGAAATGATTACTTTTACTAAGAAACTGTTTGATATTAAAATTACTAATTTTTTTTTTTAATTGGTGATCTTTTTATGACCTAGCGATATGTGATGTAAGATATACTAAATCAAAATCTATCATAATAGGGACCTTATCCTAAAGTATACTTTTGTAAATGCCATGCATAATTCAAGAAAGAGTAAAGTCTGCTCATCTGAAATTAAGCTAGGCCTGTACTGTATAGTTACTGACCTTCATAATTCAAGAGATGCACTACCTAGGAAAATGGTTCTTCAGTGCCAGAACTAGAAGTGAGTAGAACTGAAGAGATTGCCAACTCTTTAGAGACAGTTACAAAAAATGTATGGGCTTGGTGTTCTAGAACCTTGGATTTTTACATTGGATTTTTACTAATGGCAAATATACAAATATATGATGGAAGTACTAAAAATTTGTAGTCATTGGAATATCTGTAAACCTGCTTTCTTCAACTATTTTAACTCAACCTGATAAAGTATTTACTTTACTTTCCTTTTTACCTGGTGTTTTTTTAAGTTTTTGTATGATGTACTCGGCAAGAATGCATGTTAATTAAAATATTCAGACATCAGTAGGAGTGAACTTGTGGCTTTTATTTAGTCCTCACTAAAAATGCATGTGATGCAAAGCACTATTAAAAATAGTAAGAATAGTAAGAATTTAGTATTGATGAAGGATGAGTAGTAAAGATACAGACCATAAGTAGTGTGTATTGTAGGTGTCTGATACTAGACAACATCCACCAGTGAAATTAAAATAAAATATCTCCCCTTAGGAAGTTCTGCCTGATCAAAGTAAAGCTGTGTATGTGTAATATAATTGCCAGGAAAGTCTTACATGATGTTGTAGCAAATCCTTCTGAATTCTCTTGTGTTCTGTTACAGCAACTTCAGTGTGCAGTGGTTGGGAGTGAAAATGCCAAGCGTTATTTTGAGGCAGTGCAAGGATCAAAGGAGCATCAAGGAGAGCTTTTTGGGATCCATAACCTTTTCAAACTTAGGACTCATGGGTCCTGTCTTACCAAAGACATCCTGGAGGTGCAGTCCAACACTTTTACTTCTGGATATTAGTTTTCTTTTACCCCTTTCTTATGAGTAGTTTTCATTCAAAATTACAACAAAATACTTTATAAACAAGAGACTTTAAAAGTACCTAAGGATGCAGTGCCCTAAATGAAATAGGCATGCTAATTTGTCTACTCTGTTGTAGACCAGATATATTTCCTTAAACAATATAATGGGAAAAGTTTGGATTTTACTTTTCAGAGGTTTGCTAATACACTTCTCCTAAAGAAAATGCTCAAATTTAATTTTGTGATACTATCACATATTATCAGCTTTGTGCACAGACCTTTTATTCATTAATAGTTCGAAGTAACCTTTAAAGTCAGAATTCTGCTTGTAAAAATATTTTTATGGTCACAGTAACCTTTCAATAGCACATTTTGAGATGTCAAAAGCTGTTTAATATTTTGTCATGTTGGATCTAAAAATGTTACAAGGTGGAAGTTAATAGAGGCTTCATATTTTGAGGTTCACTTCTTAGTTAATCTAAAAATGACTGTTGCCACAATTCTGTATTGTATCACGGTATCATGCACACTGTTTTTAAGTATATGTACTATTGCACCTTTTTATTACTCTGCATGTTTGCTCAGCTAGCTAGAATTTTGGAGTTTACTGCAGCTGTATTCTAGTTTTCTTTTTGTCTTTCCTTTAGTTTGATATTCTGCCTTTACAGGAAGAGAGTGGGGAATGTGATAGTGGTGTGAAGGCAGCATAGCCAAAACAGGCATGTGGTGTAAGAATATGTAATTTGGGATATTAAGCTAAAAAGTTTTTTAAATTACATTGAAATAAAAATATGGCATATACATTATGTACATTAATACATATGTACATTATGTACATTAATAAAAATATGGCATGTACGAATGAGCATTATAGCAGGGACTTTTTACAAGGGCATGTAGTGATAAGACAAGGTGCAATGGCTTTAAGCTGGAAGAGGGGAGACGTAGGTTGGGTATTAGGCAAAAAATTCTTGAGTGTGGTGAGACACAGGAACAGGTTGCCCAGAGGGATTTTGGGTGCTGTCTCCCTGGAAGTGCTCAAGGCCAGGTTGGATGGGGCTTGGAGCAGCCTGATCTAGTGGGAGGTGTTCCTGCCCATGAACCATTGGTCATTGGAACCACATGAACTTGAAGGTCGTCTCCAACCCAAACAGTTCTGTGCTTTGGGAAAATGTAAAAAATCATTAAAACAGTGTCTGCATAACATCCCCTACTTCATGTTACTTTTCCTGTACTTTATGGGCTAGATCAAAGACCTTCAAGTGCCAAAATTTATGTCTTAGTCTCAACTTTGCTGATTGTACTTCCCATACTTTTATCTCTGTAAAATAAGGGAAAAATTTATTTCTTCTGTACTTGCCATTCTGAACTTGAATAGTACAGTTTTTATTCTCTACATTCTTGATTATTTTAGAGGGAAGGGCGAGTAGAAGCGGGAGTCATGACAGCAACTACATGGCTAAAGGAAGAGACTCCTCCAAGCAGCTCAGAAAAGGTAATGTGTCTTTGTGTCTTTGTGTACTACGGAGCAGAACAAGAGAGTCCGTCTAGTTCCTGATACTACAATGGCAAATGTGGAGAGTATATTTTTAGACTGGTAAGGCTTTTACACCAGGTTGCAGTAAAAATCTTTTTTTTTCTGCTTGTGCTTGTTTTTACATAGTGTAAAACATTAATCTCATGTTGTCTCAATTTGAAGTGGAATATTCTGAACATGTGCTAACTATGACCTTTACAACACTTGGGTTATCTTCACTCTGAATGGAGATATTACTAACATCTGTTACTACAAAACAATATTGCTTACTGAAGCATTGCTCTATAGTGTCTTAAGACATGTCATTCATATGACATGATACTGTATGATGGACTTATGATCAAAAAGTCAGTTGAGAAACAAATCACCTACTGTTTTTACAACATTTTTGGTTAGAGGCTTGTTGAAAGGACTAAAGTTCATTTAGAGGTTTGAAAGCTTGCTTCAGGTTGTGTGGGCCTCTGTGGGAGACATGGGCTATTTTTTTAATGTAACCAGACAGTGGTCCCAACCAAATCAGTCATCTAGTTCTGGCTTTTATTATTTTTTAATGATATACATTTTTTTTCTTTAAAGGCTTGATTTAATGGGCACGTTTTTGTTAATGTTTTGGACTGAACACTGTTCAGATGATTTGAGAAACAAACAGGTCTACAGTAGGGCTTCAGAGTGTGAACGTATCATTAGATTAGGTAACAATGAATGGTACTGAAAACTGGATGCAATCTCTTACACTTTTTGGAGGTATCTGTGAGTAAATATCAGAATTAATTTAAATCAGTGTGCCAACACTGGTCATAATCTCAAATCACTGTATGGCCATGATGTCACAGTGGATTTGCTGACAAGATGTAAACTTTTTTAGTTGGTGTTAAATACTTTTTTAAAATGATAATATCAGGTTAAATAGATTTTTAATGTATTTAATTACTTGAGAATAATTAAGTATTCCATTATAACTAATACATATTTGCAACTACTCTCCATGTATAAAAGTTTAGTGTTTATCTTTCTGACTTTTCATTTATGTTTTTCATAATTTTAATCCTAATAGTGCACAGTTTTTTGACTTGTATTCTGGACTTTTGTGTGGCTGCAAAATGCTTTAAGGTTGCCTGGAGGAATTTTTTGTTTGATTAAAGTAGGCTTCAACTCATTTTAAGAGCAGAATCTTTATGTATTCATAGCTCTTTTAAACTGTTAGCCCCCATATTAGAGGAGTGCCTACAGATTATTTTTTTAATTATGTCATTACATGCTTTTAGGTTTGAATCATGAAGGTACTTTTCAGACTACCATTGTAAAGATGAAAAGGCTCAACAAGATGAGTATAAAATAAAATGTGGGCGTGCGTTGCAAAGTCATACATTGTTTTAGCAATATGCAGTATATGTAGTCTCAGATATATGTTTTTTGTTATTTTCATTATTCTGCCCAGGTTGTTCTGCCAAAGACATCAGTGTAATTTTTCTTTATATTTGCCTTGTATTTCTATATTATAGTACTTATTTGTGTATTCTTTCTACTGAGTAACTTAGCAAAAGTCCACTTCTTTTACACCTCTTTGGAATTAGGTGTGTTCCATATAATATATGGAATTTTATGGTAATTTTTAAAATATGGTAAATTTACAGCAATTTACCTTTGCTGTAAATTAATTTTTTTATTTTTTTTATTTTTTTTTTAGTATGAACAACCTGACTGTAAAGAAGAGAGACATCCTGGAAGCATTCAAAGACAGTTTAAAAGAGCAGAAATGGATTTTTGTGATGATTTTAGTGATGATGACATTTTTGACATCTCTGTGAAAAAATGTGACAAAAGGAAGCCTTGTAATGCAAATAACTTGGTAACAAGGGGCCAGCTTTCTTTAATGCAGTGTGGATTCTCTAAGTTGTTGCAGAGCGAAACTGCAACTATGAGAGGATATAATAATAGTAACTCTCATTGTTCAAATTCTGATGATCAAGATATAAGAACAAACACAAATAGTAAGCACAGTGATTTTCAGAAACGTCTAAGTCATGTGGATGGGAGAGCTGCTCACTCACCAGATAGAACTGATAAACAAGATAGGCATAGTAGAGACGGGCTTGTTTTATCAGGCTCTGAGGAGGAAGGGGACAGAGAACGTGAGGATCAATGTATTTCAGAGGAAAGGGATGCAGTTGCTGAAACAGAATGGAGTTCTGAAGAGAATGATGATGATCTTTCTCCTAACCAAGTTCCACCATACCAGCAACCAGTTCTTTCTAAAAAAGGGGGAATTTTCAGTTCAGCATATGAAAACTGTAAAGAGATGGCAGAAGAAAAGGATGGGTTGCTATTTAAGGGAGGCAGTAGACAATGTGGATTCAGTAGAACGGAGTCAGATTTCAGCAGCTTCATGTCTCTTGAGGATTCCAAGAACAGTAGAAAAGATTTGATGCTGACAAGTGATATAAGTGATGAATCTGATGATATTGAAATCTCCCATGATTCTGAATCAAGAAAGTTAAGAACTTCTAGATGTCCAAAAAGGAAAGAAAGACATTCCCAAAGCAAGGGAGTAGGTAGCTTCTCCAAATCTGCGCTACAATCGAAGGAGCCTAAGAGAAAAGCAAAGCAAAGTGATTCTCAGCAGACAGATGAATTTTCATCCTCTGAAGATAACTTACTAGTTGAGAAAATTCATACCAGAAAGCAAAGATCTAAGTTTAAAGGACAGAGAGCCAAAGTTCAATTTGGGTCTAAAATGCTTCGCCCTCTTCAACATATGCCTGTTGCACACATGAAGTCTATCAGTAATGCTTTGTATAGAACTTCTGCAAGTAAAACTAAATTAGAAGCTCAAGAGGAGAAAGTGGAATCAATGGACAAATATTTAGGTAACTAGAAATTGTATTTGTTTGATATGAAGTAAAATAGTAGCGTTTAATTTATCATTGTAGAGAGCTCTAAAGTTACTGGTTTTCTACAAGAAACTAGTGAATGCTCTGCTAAATTGTTTAGTACTGTCTATCTGTTTTTATGTACTAGCCTTACTTTCCTGTCTTCTGAGGTGATGGATTGCTTTGTAATATTTTATTAAACACTTAGTGTCCATTGAAAGATGCCAAGACTGAAGATTTATTAAGAATTCTTAAATCCAAGTATTTTACCTGCAAAACCTTAAGTCTTGACAGGGCTGTTCAGTTTCTTTTTATGTACCGAATTTTTTATTTATATGAATTGGGAGTCTTGAAATACCATGTAGATTTGATTCTGTTAGAGACTTAGCTTTAACATTTATATTGCAACCATTAAATAGTAGATGCTTTGAAACTTCTCTTTTGTCCATTTAAAAAAAAAAAGAAATTCTGAAATGGGAGAAGTGTTAAAGTGACTTGAATCACTAGGTCTAATGATTGTTAATTTCAGAGAAACATGGTGCTGAGTGAAATCGTATCAAATTTTACAACTTTTACATAAATCTCTTTTGAAATGCAGATTCTCCAGTGCAACTCTGTATCTTCAGGGTTTTGCAATAAATCTTTCATCTTTCTCCTACTTAATCAGATGGTGTTCAAGAAGTGGCATATATTCATTCAAATCAGAACGTGGTTGGATCCAGCAAGGCTGAGAACCGCTTGAGCCGGTGGGCAGTGCGAGATGTATTTGAGTTGAAACAGTTTTCCCAGCTCCCTGCTAATGTAGCAGTCTGCAGTGCCAAGGTAAAGAGGAATGTTTGGGAAATGTTGTTTTTACTTTTTTATACTTAATTTTCATCTTAAAAAGCTCTAACAAACTGATTTTCTGCTAATGAATGATAAATGCCATTGAGAGTTAGGGAATGATGCCCAAATGGAGGTCTAATAAATTACTTAAGGGTTTTGGTTGTTTTGTTGGTTGGTTGGTTGGTTTCTTTTTAGATTGGCCAGCTCTGAAGGAGCTGGTAATTAAGCAACAGATCACACTCTGAGATTGTTCTGAGAGAAAATGTAAAGAGTAAAGATTGTTTGAAATTAAATTCTGTGCCATGTTTTTCTGATTTAAGGCTTGAAAAGAAGGTTAACAAAGATCAAGTTGCCACAGTACATGCTGGAGTATCTGCAGCATAAAAAGGAAAACATAAATCAGTTTGCAGATTTTGTTTTGGGGGGTGGACACATGCAGTTACTGTAATGAGTTACGGTAATAGTCATTATTGTCTATGATTAATTTATGAAACATAAAATGAGAGTTTAGTGGGAGTGCTCTTTTCCAGCAACCAATATGTTTTATGCTTTTTGACATCCATCTTGTTTAGTTGTGTTTGGAATACATACAGATCTGGAACAGACTGAGTATTGTTCTCTACTCTCCCAGGTGTTTTGGTCTTATTGCATGAAGGTTTTCATCTATTCTGCTTAACTGATACTATGGTTTTTGACTTGTAATTAAAATTTTCCATTTCCTAGTCTGATTCTTAAGATAAATCTCAAGCATAGAGTAAGTAATGAGTGAATGTGCAGTTTCATCTTTACAAACATAACAACAATCATTATAGGAAACGGTAGACGAAAGACTGAAGTCTTTCTGGGCTGTTTAACATCCACAGTGGCTGAAAGAGTTTCTTCCAGTGTTGTTGATGCACTGTATTTAATTAAGCCATTAGAAGGGATGCCAAAGAATTTTTGCACTGGGAAGATCAAACCAGATCAACTGGTAGAAGTGAGGCCTTTTCAATTCTAAGACATTTGCATTAGAATGTCCCCTATTAACAGAAAAGTTGGTTAAAAATGCTTGAATACTGTAGAAAGGTCCTTATTTAATGGCAATGGCTGACAACATTAATAACATTGAATATAAATAAAAGAAAACTTTGAAAAGAGTACTTTGAATAAGTGTTTGTTGCTCCATGTTTATTCAAAACTAGTTTGTGGGAGTAATTTGTTTTGGCCCTGTCACTTGCATCTCATTATTTAGTTTGTGTGACTGCAACTGTTACAAATTAAACACTCTTGATTAGCTTGTCAGTTGGTTTTCCTAAGCTATCTGTTTTCACTCAGAAGCTACAGTAGTATCAATTCTCTCCGAGGTCCAAGTAGGAAGAAAAACATCAATAATAATGGAGAATGTTCCCTCTTCCTTTGCTTCCTGTTCTTTCTTTGACATAGGGCACTAAATTAGAACGAATCTCTTGATGGCTGCATATTCTTATACGTGGGGTTTAAATTTTTTGTTCTTGGCCTAAAAACATATCTGCCAAGGCTTCATAGACAGGTTTCATATATGTTCTACTTAGAATGTTGTTGCTACTGTTTTTGTTGGTCATTTTTCACTTACTTGCCATCAGTTTAAGATAAGACATTCACTACCAGAGAAACTAATTGTGTTATAAGGAGAATATTGATTTCAAATGACGTTTAATAAAACTTTTCAACATATTAAGGTAGCATTATGTGTAGCGTTAAAAATACAAATTAACAGCTTACATTTTAATAATTATTTTTGGCGAATAAAACTATGTGGCATTAAATATTGGCATGTTAATTGTAAAATTATAGCTATTGAAATAAAAACAAAACTTGCCAGCTGAAATTTGTCACTGATTTTCCTTCCTGACTTTGTGTAGCAAAATTCTTCGTGTAGAAATTGTGTAGCTGTTCCTGTTCACTCTGTGTATCAATGGCCATTATTTATATATAAAATTAATTAGAAGCTTTTTTACATTTTATTTATATTGAAGCTTTATTTGATCATGAAGGCTTTTGAATAATGCCCTGATGATATTTATGTCCCTTTTTAAGCACATTTAATCAATTTGTGTTATTTGTAAGTAGAAGTGATTAAAAAAATGTATCTGTCATTTCATAGACGGGTACTTTGGTACATAAGTAAAATATCCTTTGTGGTCTTCAGTTCTCCTGTGCCAACTCTGTCTTCCTGCTTTACAGTTTTGCTTTGTGATCTATCTATAATAATGCTTTTCTGACTTAATAAAGAAATCACTAGTATGTCAGGGGAAAGGATCCGAACAGTAAAACAATTCCAACTATTCCATTGGAGTGAGTTGTAAGTTAGGAAATACAGCTCTTGGTTGGAGACTGAAGCATTTTTGTTTCTTGCTTAAATGAATCAAGAGTGACAGGTATAATAGTGGTATAATAATAATAATAATAAAATTTTAAAAGTAAATAAGATGACTGCTTGTATGGTCATTGATGTTTTGTAAATTTCTTGCTATGGACTAGTAACCTAATGGCATTATGGCTTCATTAAATTCTCACAAACTAGAGAATTAGAATCCTAGGTTAGTTCTTCAGTTTCAAGAGCTAATTTATGGAAATGAGGCAAATATGAGTAACAGCAAAATAAGTTGCTGAAAAGCAATGTAAACCAAGTTGTCTTCCTGGTTTTCTACTTGCAGTTGATAAAAGGAATATTAACTAGGTTTATTAGTCCTACCTTTACTGCTGAAACATGGAGACTAATGTTGTCACATGAGCTGTAGAAACTGCTTAAAATGGGAGCAGACTTAAAAACCTGTGAAGACTCTTCCTTCAAAGTGAGAGAGGTTGCGCAGGAAAAAGATACTTGAAAGCCAAGGTAAAAGGGGCGGGTGGCAGAGAGCTTTGTTTCTCACGATTGAAGTTACTAATGAATAAGTAACTTCAGAAGGTCTGTGTTAGATCTGAACTGTTGGCACTAATGTAATTCAAAGCCAAATCTCTTAACCTTTTAAACTATAGGTTTCAATCAAGTGTAATTTTTTAATCTAGTAGTAAGTAGCCAAACTGTCCATAATGTCACCTGAGCTAGTATTCATATAACACAGCTACCTTTCCTCTGAAGTAACAGAACGTATTATTTTACCCTGCTACTGTTTGGTACCACTAAAGGCTTAAGAAAACAAAATTTTGGTTCTTTCTTTGAGAAACAGGTCTTGCTACTGTTTCTTGCGGTATTGCTCGCTTTGTGCTCCAGGTTCTTTAACAGTCCTGGTACATGACTTTAAGAGTGTGGCAGAGCCTTTGACTCTTTTTTTTGTAGGTGGTAGGAAGTGCAGTCGTACTCTTCAGGTTTTTTTGTTTTAAAAAGATGTGTAAGATGTGATTTAGCTGACTGCATCTATAGTACTGAATATTTGTTCAGTGTGCATATCCATAAATTCTATATAACTTGAAAATAGTGTCAGTAACAGCAATCAGAATGTGAAGCACATCTGCTGTAAAGAGATAATAATACAACATCATGAGAGCTATCATAATATCACCTATGAAAGGTGTAGGTTTGGGAATATATTTGCCTTATTATATAATAAATCCATGAGATTGCATTACAGTGGGAGTTCTGTAGCTATAGGTGAGTTGTAGCAGTGATATACTGTTGTCTTGTTGTAGTGGGAATTTTCATAAACAGTCATCTACAGCAGAAGATACTTTATTTTGCAAGTATAATCAGGGAGGTACTTAAATTACTGATAGTTACTCTTTTCTACATAGACATACACTTAATATTCTACATTTAAGGGATATCTAGAATTACCTAGTAGAAATATTTTAACTTAACTACCAATGGTTTCTGAATTGTAAATATTTTCTAGTGTCAGAATATTGTCCATATTCTGACCATTCAGCACAACTCACAATGTCAGATAGATGCAGATTTTGAGAAAACAGTGTGATAATTGTCCCTCAAACCTCTGATGTTTCTGGTAGTGTGGCTCACGTAGAAGGCACTGAAACATCAATATTTAGAGTTACATGGGAGCCTCAGTAATGAAAACAAAGACAGGGATTTTCATTCCATGCGGAGGAGTGGCAGAAAGCTGTTCCTGAGGAAACTTTGGAGAATCACACCAGGCTTCAGTATTGTAAACATCTCCGAGTAGAAAATGCATGTCAGTGCTGTGGCAGATATCAGCTCCATGAAAAATGACCAAGCACTGGTGTTTGTTGCTTCCTTTTGCATACAATTACAAAACACACTAGATGTGTTATTTCACAGAAGACTAGTAGTAACAAGGGCTTTCTGGTCTTCTATGGAGAAGTATGAGTGAAGATTATATTAAAAAGAAATCCACTAGAATTAGTCCGTTTTCCTGCATTGTTTTGTGTTGGTTTGGGGCTCATTTAATGATATTGAGTCATCTTTATTCTGTGATGTTTCAATTTGAGTCTTTTGTTTGCACATGTGTGCAAAATCCATTTGCTTTTCATGACACAGATGAAGATTTCTCTTTTGCTCCATTACTATCCGTAAAGATATTTCTTTGTTTTGTTTTCTGTTTATCTTGTGTAACTATCGAAAGAATTATTATATAAAAAAAAACCCCACCTTTTAAAAACATATGAAATCAATCTGTTGACTGTAGTGGATGTACAAAACCAAACTATAATTTTCAGAGCAACCCTACAGGTATTTCAGCCTTTCAGAGATGAAAAAAAAGAAGTCTTGTGTCTTAAATGGAATATTTGCTAAAAATTATGCTGGCATTATTAATTTGGGGGAACAAAAATTGAAAGTTTTAGCATTTTCTTTAAGAACTTAGTCACCTACTAAGTGTTTTTAGAGATATGAGGGATTTCAACATTTTTTCAGGTGGGTTCAAGATTCCAAAGCAGCCTGGGTGTTTTTCAATGCAGGACCATGTTACTTAATTTTTGGTGTAAATTGCACTGATATTTGGGATTCTTAGCTACCATAAGAAATAGAAGCCTTTTGAAAGGCAAGATTAAATATCTTCTTTTAATGTTTCTCATCTGTTCTGAAGTAAGTAACTGCAATCCTTAATTAATTTCCTAATCTGTTTTAATCGGCAAAAACATCCTTTGTGACTTTACGTAAGCCTGGAATAGGCTTTTACTGATTCCTATGAAGCTGAATTTGTGCAGTATTTCTTCAATTGAAATCTTGGGGGAGGTTAAAAGATGATGAAGACTTTAGAAATGGCTTGGAAGGTTTACAAAAAAGGACAGAAACTGAGATCAGTACATAGAGATTTGAAGCATTGATGTCTCACATTAGAGCTAATTTCCACTTTTTAATACGTGGAAAATTATTAGTCACACGAACTTAAACTGTACCTGTTGAATATGTGGAATCTTTTTTTTTTTTTTTTAGTCAACTTCATGTTTTCAACTTAAGTTTACTTAAAGTTTTACTGAAAAGGAATGTACAAAGACAGCCATTCAATTGAGGATTAATCACTATGGCAACAGAAATGTGGTGACTGAAAAGGGGGAGGATGTATTCTCCCCTCAGCTTCCTGCCAGCTGTCATATTCAACCTTTGCAGTATGAATTCAGGCCAAAATATAGACTGTGACCAGCTCTAAGAAACTATATCTGTATTTTTATAAATTCATAGAAGAATCACATTGTAAAAGAAGACTTAATCCTCTGAATTGGATGACAGACATTTGGCACTCTTGCCAGTGTTTGACAGAGAAGTAACAGGATGCTTTGTAGTAAAACCTGGATTAATGGTAAACCCCTCTTTATGTTACTGCAGTGTGGTGTAAATGAGAGAACTAAGCATGCTGTCAGCCTAGAGAAAAACATGCCCTTTGTATCTCCAGTGCAGGTTTAAGTGCTGTTGAGAATACTGTAAATACAAAAGTTGTGTTATTAAGAACCTCCTCTTTATCCTATTTGTATTACATTGGCATTTTGTACATTATTTAAACAAAGACTTTCCATCAGTTACAGTAACTCCCATTGCAGTGTTTGCACAGCTTTCAGATTCAATAAGTTTAGATGGTTATTTACAAAGAGTAGGCTTTTGGGAGATGCCATTCCATTATCCTGCTTTTCTAGCATGGGGAATGCTATTTAGCTTTAAAATAATTATCCACAAATGATTGCCCTGTAGTGCTGCTTTATTGAGTTTACAGTTTACTGTGGAATTAACCATTTCAGTATGGCTTGTGATTTTGCTTGCTTTTGTTTTTTGAACTGCAATGAGTTGGTATGTGGCATTCTGTGAAGCCTGTAGTTGCATATTTATTATGGTGCATGTGAAGGGCTTTTGGTTTTTGCTGCTGTTTGGTAGAGGGTTGAGAGGATGAAAAAAGATGGTCAATGTCCCCAGGCTTCTGCTGGAATAAGCAATTACCTTTGCTTTGAATTCTGATACTGGCTGTTTTTCACTTCTCATTCTCAAGAGCAGTAAAGAAAGTGATAGAAAGTGATGCTGCATATAGGAATTCCTGAACAAAAAGAGAGAACAAATAAAAAAAGACTGCTCCAATGAGAAATTCTTGCCCTGCTACCTGATTGGAAAATAAGTAGACTCAAAAGCAAATGTAAAATAGAGAGAACACAATCAATTCTCTACTGACTTCACAGGCAATTCTCCAGTACCAAACTAAAGGTTAGAGTTTATGGTATGTCCATGGTTTCAGTTTATACAAGAAAAAATGCTAGATATGTAGTTATTTCCTTCTGGCTGACACATTATTCTCATGAAATATCCTTATGTTTATTAGCAGGCATAGCTAAATACTGGTCTCAAAGTTGGCACTGTATTTTGGAGATGTAAATTATACCCAGAATAAGTCAAACATTTTTCATAGCTTAAAGAATATTTTGGCTGTTCATCTCCTGTGATACAAAAAAGTATTAAATACCTTCTGTTTGCAGAGCCAACATCCTGAATAGCTTTGTTCAGTTCAGAAAGTCTGAGTATAAATGTGACTTTATTCTAAAATTTTAAGGTAGGTTGGCTTTGTTCTCTAAGGTAGTTGCGGTACTGATCACTAGCTATACAATTACCTCTCATTCTCATTTTGTTACCCATTTCCTCAGAACAATAGATAAAGTCATACTGAGTGAAACTGCTTGTCAATTAAAAAAGTTAAATTCAGATGGAAAAATCAATGTCCACATCAGAAATCATTCTAAAATATTGTAAAAGTCAGGCTTATTTCAAGCTGGAATGTGTAAGTCACCTTAAGCTCTGAATTACATAGCTTGTTTAGTAGTGTAGCTTCTAGAAGTAGAAGTGTCAGGTAAAAGTAGAGACATTCTCATTATTTGATTATTTTTTATCTTGATCATAGGGATGTCATTTTTAGAGAAGCTACACAAAGTTATATGTAAACACTATTATACTTTGTCTTCCTTGGCATGCAGAATAATTCTGGAAGAAATTTTTGTTTGACACGTTTGTGTGTAGAAGAGAAAAAGAAACAAGGTCAAGAATGAACTGTCAGATGGTTCATTCAGGGTATATATTTCCTGACAAACAGAGGAAACACAGGTAAAGTAAAAATAATATCTAACTGTAGAATACATTAAAGAACAGTGTATAGAAAGAGCATAGTAATTCATACATATTATGGGCAAGGTACCAGGGAGAAAAAAAAAACCAAACACAAAACCATACATATATATATATTTCTATACGTAGAGAAAAAGGAGTAGCTGAAACAATTTAGAGGTGTAATTTGGGTAGATAAAATCACTGTAATGCACTAAGTATCACCTGATCAGAATAACAATCATCCAAAGCCCACTACAGCTCCGTATGTATCTGGAAAGTCGTGTGCTTTCTCACAGTTTGAGGGAAGTGAAAGAATGAAGTAGAACGTGGCATAAAGGTTTGTCATTTGTTTGCAAGCTGTGTTTTAAAAGAACAGTCACACTTAATTCACCATCTCATGCTTTTGTATGATTTAGGTGACTGCAAGGCAGCTAGAGATTTGAGAGAGCCTGTCTTGTTTGTTTTAGAAATGAGAAAAATCAATGAAATCTTGCAATGGAAAGTATCATGGATGTCTAGTAGTAGTGGTTTCATGCATACCTGAACACTGTTGACAGTGTTTCAGCTGTGAGTCAGAGGGGTTTGTTGCAGGCTGTAAGTCAGTATTTGGCATGATATACTTCCATAGTGATACTTTGGGTAGTCAAGCAGGAAAAAAGAGGAAGGTGTTCAGACATAGTACAGCTGTGGCTGAGGAATAATTATGCAAGCATCTTTTCAACTTCAGATTCAGGCTTTTGAGAGCAGCTCATTATTCTACAATTCTGCTGACCTGAATTGCCACAAACATGAGATGGCTTAAAAAAACGTGTATCCTTGAATCTCTTTCTCTTTTTTTCTCTATTCACTTGGTCTCTTACACATTTCTATCTTGCTGCACTTGAAAAGATGAGTATTTTCTCTTCTGCCTTGTTTAAAGTGGCTAAAGAGAGGGAAAGGGAAGTCAAGGGCTTAAGGTGGCCAGTTATCTCAGGTATGTGTGAGGATGCTTCATGTGGATTAGCATTTGTTGCTCCAGAGTGTAGAAACACCTCTTTATGCCTGTTGTAGGAATAACAAATACTGAAATTCTGTACTGTCAAAGATAGAGAAAAATGTTTTTGGTAGGTATATACTATTTTTAAAACTGATGTAACTATGTGGCAGGAGAGAGATTGTCACATGGAGCTAACAGATCCAAGACTTATTGCAGATTCAATATGGGATATCCTAAGTAGAAGTTACTGCTGCATTGTGGAACTTCAGTTCTTGCTTGATGCTCAGCTGCATGTCTTCATGTTTCTCAAAGAATGTTAAATGTGAACTGGGGTGGGACTCTAAATATGCAGATGCTAGGAAGTCAAAGAACTCATTAACTCATTATTGATATCCAAAACTTGCTATATACTTCTAAGATTAAGAGGCATGCATAACAGAAGAAATAGTGGTAGAGGACAATATTCTGTGGTAGAAAGATAAAATGTGCTTTTGCTGAAAGCTCCATAGGTTAAATGGAAATGAAAAGCAAAAATAAATGCTTTCTTTGGTGTTACTTTTTCATGTGTAGTAAGAGTCCTTAGATTTATTGAATTCTTTTTAAACTATTTTCTGTATAACTACATAGTAATCCCTCTTCTATCTCATTTTAATGTATGGAAAGTCTCTTCAGAGTAAGTGCAGTAAATGAAGAGAAGATAGGATAATAAACTAAGTAACACGAGAAGGAATGCCTGCACTTTTATATGTTATTTTCCCCAGTTTGCAGTAATACATCGCATTAATTTTATTGTGCTTTCATTAACTTTATTCCTTTGCATTTACTGGGCTATTTTCTATACAGTAATATCACCTTCTATTAAAAACTTGTCTCTGTGACCCTTTGTCTTGTATATATGCTTTTGAAACTAAATTTCAGAAGCCTAATCAGAAGATGCGCAGTGGAATACCTTTTAACACAGTATGTATGTGTGTGATGGTATAATGTTTGGCAAGAAAGCTTTTGGATTTCTAAACTGTGATTCTTGGTTGTCACATAGAAAAACTTGTTCGTGAGATTGAATCTTTTAAACTTATTTACATTTTAAAGGGAGAGAAAAGCTTGCTATTACTTATGTAGGCGCTGGAT
This sequence comes from Calypte anna, assembly GCF_003957555.1. NCBI lineage: Eukaryota > Metazoa > Chordata > Aves > Apodiformes > Trochilidae > Calypte > Calypte anna. The sequence goes on along the minus strand of NC_044274.1, from coordinate 33,048,606 downwards.
GGAATCTTAATTCCAGGAGAAAGAACTTGTATTGTATTCATGCAATTTGGGGGGGTTTTGACTATTTTTTCTTTTCCCTCTGTTGAATTGGTTAACATTTTTTCAGTAGTTACATGGATTAGCCATAAAGTAAAGCAAGACTTGTTATTTGGCAAAACAGTTAGATTTTTTTGACAAAAATTTGACTTGTACCTCTTTATTCTCTTTTCTTCTTTTCTGTCGAATCTCTCTAGTCCTGAGGTATGCTTATGAGCTGATCACTATTCTTTTCCAGTTTTCTAGTAATGATTTGAAAGTGCTGCAGTTAGATCTTAAACTTAAAATGTTCTTTCAAGAAATTTGGCAGCACTTGTGCTTACTGAAGTATTTAATTAAGACACATTAAGTTAAACAAAGATAATGTGCACTCCAAATGTGAAGAATACTTCTTGTGTTGAAGGATTTTTGTTTCCTTTATTATACTATTCTTTTGACCATAACATGGAGTCTGACATTCAACAATATAAGTAGACTGCTAAATGAGCTAGTATCAGAAAAGTAAGAACAAGATGCAGAGGTTTCTGGCTGAATTGTACTAATTTTGGTCTTGCTTTGTAAGAATGCTTTATGTATGTGATATAGCTGGTAACTCAGATGAGCAAGACCAGTGTTGCAAAGGCAACACAGAATTTAATATACGAGCAAATAATGGGACGGACGGACACACACACACACACACACACACTCTCATTTCATGCAGAAAGTACTTGGGGAACAGAAAATAGAAAACTTTTGAAAGGAAATGTTTGTCATGAAATAGATTTATGAATCTGATTGGTGATTTAGAAGACAAACACTGAGTGAGATACAGAAAGAAATTGGCCACAAAAGGAGAGTAATACTGGAAGTAAAATTCAGAAGGGACCAAAATAGTGTGTACTGTTGGCAGTTCTGGAACACTGACTGAAGATTTTACTTCTTTAATGGCAACACAGGTAAAAAGATACACGGAATACTTTCATCTCTGTGTGTAAATCCTATATTTACCTAAATCTTAATCTATGTATCTATCAGAATAGCAAAATTAAGGTATGACACTTAGTGGACATGGAGACATATTAAATAGTTATTTCAGTTTTTCTTAGTTTTAATCACAGAATGTTAATTTTATCGCTGTCATCATACTGTTATTGGGAGAACAGAGTTTTTTATCTTAATTGAGGCTTTTGATTCAGTTTTGTGTAGTGTAATTTTTAATAGTGCAGTGAAATTTTTATCTTTGGAGTTATGCATTTAGCTTAAAGAGTGAAAATTTATGCCTGTAGATCCCTTACTATTAACATCACTGTGTGCCAGTTTGAGATTACTTGCCAGGTTAATGGATTGAGAATAAATGAGTGATTTTAAATTTTAGGAACATTGTGAACAGCCCATAGAAGTAAATGAAGTGCACATAGATCAAATAATAACACACTGGGAAGAAACTTGTAGATCCAACATCAAATTTTAAATTGTAGATGACCTCAAGTCGTGGCTCTGTGGCACTGAGGGCATCACTGAGCAGTTACTCTTCCCCCTGACCCCATTTGGGAAAAAAAAAAACAAAGTTAATTTTCAGGTTTTTCTGGTTTTTCTCCCTGCTCAAACACATGCTTTAATTTTCATATTTCCATTGGCTCGCTTCTTCAAAATTTCATAGTTTCTGAAATATAACTAGGATGTAAATAAGATTATATTTTTTGCAAGATGTTGAATGTCAATATATGATGAGCTGATCTGTAACAGCTGACCTGATCTTACTGAATTTGATTAAAACATTAGCTTTTTATGACCATTACATTCAAAATCTTAATCTTATCAGTTTGAATCTTATTAGTCTTTTTGTGAAAATGTAATGTAATTTTTATTTCTGTACATTTGCAGGTAAGTGCAGTGTTATCTCTTTGGAAAGTATCTAAAATTCTAAAGTAACTAAGAGTTTTGAATATGTGCAGTGCAAAAATTGTGTAACATAGATTAGCAAGCAGGAAACAGTGAATCCAAAAAGTCCATTAATACTAGTACAGAAATCCCTCAATTAATTTTTCTATTAAGACTGTAAGCTATTAACACAGGTGTTATATATGTATATACAGATATATATAAAAATATAAAGTATAGTGTATATACATATGCATATATATATATATAAGTATACAGTATAGCTGGGGCTTCTAACTGAGATTTGGGTCCTGTGGTGCAGGTTTAAGTATTTGTGTAACCCGTTTATACATTAGAGAACTTGGAGATCTTCATTTAGCCTCTCAATTAATGAGTTTGGAAAGATATCCCACCTTATTCTTAGAGAGCCAAGACTTCTTACTTGCTGTCTGTGTCCCTGGAAGTTTGTGACTGAGTAAGGAGTTTACACTACAGCTCTGAATGCCATTCTTAATACTCAAATCATTACTAGTTAAGAGTGTCAGAATTGAGCATAATAGTGATCATCACTGTGTCCCAGACACAGCTGTTTTGACAATTTCAGTGTCTTGTTTTACTAGAAAAATGAAGAAGACCCAGAACACAACACATCAGAGAACAACATGATTAAGGAAGGGCAAGAAATGTTGGTGAACAGTAAGCAGCATCGCCTTTATGTTATGCATCCTGTGACACAGAAAACCAAAACAGTACACAGAGCAGGTTCAACCACTTTCTTCGTTGGAAAGACACCCAAAGAGATCCGCAGGTGAGATGGTTTTGGTGAGGTGGAGGTAAAATTCTAATCTTGAAACAAACTTCCCTCTAGGCAGTTACTTTTGTCTTTGTTTCATCCATACTGAGGGAGTATTGATAGTTCTCTGTGGCAGGAGAACCAATGGGAAGTGTCCACTCACACTACACAAAGAGTACTATGATTGATTAATAAAATTAATTGAACCCACAGATAACTTTAAAATACTGAGTTGATGTATGATATATTATATGCCTGTGCAGATGTCATCACCGCAGTATTTGTGGTATGTATACCATGAAGTACTGCAATCCAGTGTTTAAACTGTATAGAAGCAAGAGATTTTACAGTGTGAGTTTCTGACTGCTGGCTGCTTTTGCCCAGCTCTCATCACTTTCACTGGAAGACTGTTAAAACAAAATTGGACCTTGTATTTATTTTTAATGCAATGCTCAGTATTTTTACTACTTATTTTAGTATGTTGGTTTTCCCCTCATGTTTGGAAGGGCAATAATTTTCATGTCTCCTCATTTTCCCTTTTCCCCCAAGCTATCAGTATTATTCATATGATACTTAAATCCCATTACTACCTAGATAGAAGTTCAATAAAAATAGCCAGATGGTGTGTCGAAATAGTGGAAAACTGTAGCTAACTGAGCTAACCTATAGAACTGGGAATTAGTATACATTTTTAATTTAGCCTTGAAAAATAAATAACAAATTACTGTATGAGGGTTGGTATCTATGTAGTATCTTTGAGTTCTGAATCGGTCATGTTAGTCAGATGGTCTCAGCAACCCAGCCTTTACTGCTGAACTGGCAGACGTCCTTACTATTACTGGTACTGAAACGAACAAACAAACAAAAAAAATCCAAAAACCAAACCAGCCAAACAAAAAAGTATTTAAGAAGCAGATGGAGAAGAATGTTTCATCCTAAAAAATACTCAAAATAGTAGTTGTAGTTCTCAATTATTTTCTGAGGTAAAATTTTTCGAAGACAATGAAGTAATTAAGGATGTTATTCCAAGATCCTAAAGCCATATCTGGCAAAAACCTGAAGCACATTCACTCTTCAACAGTAAGTCATCTGTTAGCACATTGCTTGCAGTTGTGTTTTTGTAGTACATCTGCTGTGCAGTGGATGAGGATGATGAGGGGCCTCTGTTCAGTGTGTGGTAGTTGCAAAACCGAGTGGGAAGCTGCCTGCAGTCACCTCACACACAGAGGGAAGAGTCCAGCAATATTTAAGACCAAACAGCATTAAATGTCACTGCCCACTGGAGCCCTCAATCAGGGTAGGCAGCATGTCTCACATCTGAAAAGCATCAGACCCCCTCGCCAGCCTCCCATTTAGGTTACCTTATTCCAAAACATGGTTAACTTGATTGGGAAGATCTCTTAGACAGAAGTAAATAGTTCATAGCTCACTAGGTAGGACTGCATCAACAGTTCCTATCTCCTGTGAATCTGTTTATTCAGGTCTTGTTTAGCAAGTCTTCTTTTAAAAGGTGTGGAGAAACTACTTCATGGTTTTTGGTGTTGTTTGGTTTTTGTGGTTTTTTTGGTGTTTTTTTTTTTTTTCCAAAAAGCACTGTACCATGTGTCCAAGTGCATCCTTCTGAACTCTGGTCCTTTGGTATGGAATCTTACCTATGCTGAAATCTTTGGCTTATAAACTGAGGAAGTCACACTGGAATTGGAGATTCAGAATGCATTTCAATTTTGAGATCATTATGCTTTCTTTTCTTTGAAAATCAAAACAAACTAAACTACAAATAAGAAAACTATCTTTAGCAATTACTTTCTGGGATGTGTGAAGTGTGTGTATTGAGTGAATTGCTTGAAAGCAGCTTTTATTTCCAGTTAAGGTATCAATCCATTTTTCCTTCTTTATAATTGCAGGAGACAATTTGAGGAAATGGTATCCCATTTTAATATGAGATCAGTGGAGAAACTGGCAGAATATATTGCAAAAGCAACATCAGAAAAAAGGCAGAAGATGTTGAAGGAATTCTATGTTACCAAGCATCCAGAGATGGAGTCGTTCTTCCCAGTTATAATACCAACACAAGCTTCAAATTACTCTGAGAAAAGAGAGCTGGGTGGGCCACATGTACAAAAAAGAAAATTTATTCTTAATTTTAGAGGATCTAAGTCTAAATCTTCACCAGCTAACAGTCAGCTTTTGAGTGCAACTGTAGAAACACAGAACCAACAGACCTGTAACAGAGAAGCAGAGCAACTTCACAATGACTCCTACATGCAAGATACATGTATTCATGTAAAATATAAACAATCACCCAGTGTTGCTGCTCAACATATCGAAAGGAAAAAAAATCAGGCAATCAAGGATTTTATGGCTTCTGGCTCATTAAGCAGTAAATCAGAAATAATTGAGGTGCTGTCCGTAAAAAGTAGTGAAGGACATCCGAATTCCAAAGGAACACAGCTGCCAAGAAAAAGATGCCTATCTCAATCAGAAGATAGGGAGAGAAAAGCCCAAATTTGTGAGAAAAAGAGTTTTATGGACTTACTTGGAGATACCTCTATTCTCAATGACCTCTTCAAAAATGATGGAAACAAGCCTACAGAATCACCAAGATTACCTTCAGGACAGGTAGAAAAATCAAAGGACAGACCAAAAGACTTCTGGGACATGTTAAGCGAGGACAACGAGGAGAGCCTCAGAAAGCTCACAGACATAGCAGTCATACAGAAGTTATGTGAAAGAGCACCCTATCCTCCAGTGACAGAAGAGAGAGAAGGGTGTGAAAGTTCTTTTTGGAAAAAAAATGAAAATTTTCTGTGGAAAAAATACAGTCCAGATGATTCAGATGTAGCATCCACTACTACATTTTGTAATTCAGTAAAATGAAAGTTTTCTTTGAGCTGCACTATAATTTTATTGAAACATTAGATTATGAACAGCTTCAGCAGTATGCAAGGAAATGCAAGGAAATGCCTCCATGAAATTAAAGGCAAAGTGATGAATTTGTGTTTGTCATTATACAGATTTATTGATGTTTTATAGATGTGAATATATATGGAATTACATATGCAATATGTAGTGCATATGTGTGCTTTTAATATTGTTAGCTACTATATATTAATTTTAAATTAAACTTTTTAAAACATTCTGAGTGCATGTTGCTTTCTTACATCCTGATTTTATTTCTAGACTTAGCAGTACTAAGTAATTTTTCACTTTTCATTAGGACACCTTCAGCCATCTCAGCAGAATCTGATGGTATTAAAAGTATTTGGCAATGGTATTCTACGTATTTTCTGAGCTACTAGAGGCTCAGACTTCAGACATATGGGTGTTGTCTTTGTGTCTAACATAATTTACATTTTCTTGTTATTCTCTTATTGTGTTCAGTCTCTCTTAGAAACTGCTGAGCTTCTCAGTTTCTTCAGTATCCTGTAGCAGTGACTTGCAGCTTAGTTGATGTGAAAAATAAACTATTCTTGTTTGTTCAGGTTTTTTCTGTGGAAGATCTACATCACAATAAATGATGCCAGGTGTCAAATTTCATCTTTTATTACTCTTTCATCTCCCATTTTTTGTTTTATAGACTATAGTCTTGCCTTTGTGAGGTGGTGTGGTCTGAATAATATTTGGGTGCTTAACTTTCTATGCAGGGAAAGAACAGAAGTAATCGGTAAAAAAAATACATAGACCATTTCCTAGTAAATATCAGAAAGATTCTAATGCCATTCAGCAATTCAGACTTACTGTTGTGTTCCATTTATTTCATACACTTTAGTATCTGGTAGGGAAAAAAGTTTATATTGGGAAAACATTTCTTGCTTGGCTTATAAAAAACAAATTTAATTTTGTGTGCATTCAATTCTGAAGAACTTTTAAATATATTGTTGTATTGCTCATGCACTTAGAAAGTACCATGCATGTGAAGATTGCAGCTTGATTTTTTTCTTTTCCTTAGTTACTTAAAATGTGGCTTCTTTAGTATGAGCAATTTTGTGAGCATTTTATATAGCCACAGTTTGTTTTTTAGATCCTGGTGTGCATATTCTTTGAAAATCAGTCAGGTAGCATTTCTAGGAAGTGAAATGTAATCTTCTGTTGAGTTCTGCAGTTGAGTTTGCTGATAGTCAAAAGGTTTGTCAGTCATATTATGCTTACATAATTGTAGTTTATCCTGTCTACATCAGTTTGATCTGATGTGATACTTTAACCATTTCTGCAGCAGGAACAACCTAGGAGTGTGTCTTTGGGACATTCCACCAAGGATGTTGCATAATATCAAGGATGTTGCAAGGATGAAGCACAGAAATTATACTAGGCACAGCATCTAACTGCCTCAGCACCTCCCAATAACCATAGGATCCTAGAGTCATGGAATGGTTTGGGTTGAAAAGGGAACCTTTAACTATAAAGGATCCCTTACCCAAGGGGAATAGTGCTTGATTAACCTGGTTGCCTTCTGTGACATCATAACTGGATGGCTACATGAGGGGAGAGCAGTGGATATTGTCTACCTTGACTCCATTAAGGCTTTTGATGCTGTCTCCCATAACATCCCTTATCAGGAAACTCAAGAAGTGTGGGCTAGATGAGTGTACAGTGAGGTGGATTGAGAGCTGGCTGTGTGACAGAACTCAGAGAGTGGTGATCAATGGAACAGGGTCGAGTTGGAGGCCTCTGACCAGCAGTGTCCCCCCAGGGGTCAGTACTCAGTCCTTTCTTGTTCAGCGTATTCATCAATGAACCAGACAAGGATACAGTGTATCCTCAGCAAGTTCTCTGATGATACAAAGATGGGAGGGGTGGCTGACACTATGGAGGGCTGTGCTGCCGTCCAGTGTGATCAGGACAGGCTGGAGAGCTGGGCAGAGAAGAACCTGATAAGGTTTCATAACAAGATGTGTTAGGATGCTTTCATAACAGGATGTGTAGGGGAGGAAGAAGGCCAAGCACCAATGCAGGTTAGGGGTGGACCTGCTGGAAAGCAGCTCAGAGGAGAAGGATCTGGGTGTCCTGATAGACAGTAGATTATCCTTGAGCCAGCAGTGTGCCCTTGCTGTCAGGAAGGCCAATGGAGTCCTGGGTTGTATAAACCAGAGTGTGGCCAGTAGCTCAAGGGAGGTCATTCTCCCCCTCTGCTCTGTCCTGGTGAGGCCACAGCTGGAACAGTTCATCCAGTTCTGGGCTCCCCAGTTCAAGAGAGACAGGGAACTACTGGAGAGAGTCCAGTGGATGGCAACAAAGATGACTGGGGGTTGGAGCATCTCTCTTATGAGGAAAGGCTGAGAGAGGTGGGACTCTGTAGCCTGGAGAAGAGAAGGCTGAGGGGTGGCCTTGTTAATCTCTACAAGTATCTAAAGCATGTGAGGAGACTGCAGCCCAGAGGCTTCTTACTAGTTCCCAGTGACCAGAGGAGGGGGTAAGAAGCTGGACCATCAGAAGTTCCATTTAAACAAAAGAAAAAGTTTTTTCACTATTAGGGTGATAAGGCACTGGCACAGGCTGTCCAACAAGGTTGTGGAATTCCCTTCTCTGGAGATATTCAACACCCATCTGAATGCAGTCCTGTGTAATGTACTCTAGGTGATCCTGCTTTATTGGGAACTGAGTTGGGCTAGATAATCTCTAGAGGTCCTATCCAACTCTGATTCTGCAATTTTGTGATCATTTAGTCCAACTCCAGTGCCTTGGGCAGGCACATGTTTCACTAGATTAGATTGCTCAAAGTCCCACCCAACCTGAGCCTGAACACTTCAAGGATGGAACATACACAGCCTCTATGGGCAACCTGTTCCATTGTCCCACCACCCTTATCACAGAAAAATTTTCTTTCTCATGTCCAATCCAAATCTACCCCCTCAGTTTAAAACTATTACCCCTTGTTCTGTCCATGCCTGACAGGCCCTGATAAGAAGTCATTCTCGGTTTTCCTTATGAAGTCCCCTTTAGGTACTGCTAAGATGCAATAAGGTCTCCCTGGAACCTTCCATTCTTTAGGTAGCACAGCCCCAACTCTCTCAACTTTTCTTCACAGGAGAAGTGTTCCAGCCCTCTGACCCATTTTCATGTCCCTTCTCTGGAGCTACTCTAATAGGCCTATGTCTGTCTCAGGTGAAGACCCCAGAGCTGGATGCAGTATTCTAAATAGGATCTCATGAGACGAGAGCAGAGGGGGGCAACTGCTGTCTGAAATTGCCACCTGAAAAAACCCTGTGCTGATCAGTCACACTTAAATATGAGGGTACAGTTAATCATCCAGTTTCAAGACCATTCTCTCATCTAGGAAGCAGCTCCATTATCTCATCTAGGAAGATGACCAGCAATTCAAGGAATAATTGGCCCAGGTACACTGGATGTACACACCATGCATCCCTTCACTGTGGAGAGAGTAGAGAATCTGTGCTCTTGATCATATCCTGCTGTTCAACTCCATTACACTTTGAGCCTTCTTTCAGCAGGAGGCAATCTGGAAATTTTTTGATGGCCTTCTCTTCTTATGAGCAGTTTTTATCTTTTGGAACATGATGGGCCTTAATGCCAGTATGGGCACAGGAATGTGTTTGCTCTACCATGGGGGCTGTTGAAGTCCATTATGCAGCAGTCCATACTTGAGGAGAGCACTGGTGCCAGTCCTTGCTTTATGCCACTTCTGCTACAAAAAAAAAAATAGATTTCTGTCTGCAGCAGTGTGTGCTGTGCATTCCTCTGGCTTTGGCATGACAGCTGCTGGGTGTCTGTTCAGCTGCTGTGGTTTAGCTAAAGCGAATGTATTTACATGTCTTCTGCATTTAACTTCATCCTTGGAGCTGAAATGGTCCTAGTTATGATCATTGCACTTCTCACAACATCAAATTTGTTTTCTCTTCACAATTACAGCTTTTAGGGCAAGTAATTTTTACACTGCACTTTTAAAACATTAGTTTTGCCCAACAATTCATTATTGCTATGTAGAATTACAGACCTAAGCTTTCAAAATAAGTATGTATAAAATTGTGATTACAGCTCCGCTCTCTGATCCCCATGAATCAAATGCATGCATTATCTAGTGGAATGATAGATAATTGTGTCAGTTTTTTACCCAGTCATGAATAAACAAAGGCTGCACCCCACTCAACTGCTTTTCTAACAGAACATACTCATTTTTCCTCTTAACATGATGAGGAACAGGACCTCAAGGTTTCATTTAGCATTTTGGGTGCAAAACACAGATAAATCTATATATCCCTGAGAACATAATAAATACTTTCCAAGACATGCTTGGGGGAGAGGGAGAAGCTGCTGGATCTCCTTCGTCTTAATATACTGCCAGTATTTCAGAAAGGAAGGCTTCACCTTGTTAGTTCTTGAGATTATGACACGTAGTATGTATAAAGGAATTTCTATATACAGACAAATTACCATGTTACTTCTAAAACACTGGCTCTAACAACATTTAAAAATGTTCTTCACAGATTGGAGAAGTGGTTATAAGATAAGTGATGTCATATATCGTTTGTGGTATACTCTGTCACATTCACAGACTGGGTGAAGGGGCATCTTACCATAAAACATAACCAAAAGAGGGCAGGGCTTCACATTGGTCTGGAAACCTTAGCCCACACCTTTGGATTTTGTAAGCTTTGAAATCTCAAATGTAATGCTCTAATAGTGCAGAGTTTTACATTGAGTATATTGTATGAATTGCTTTGTGGAAGGGGTAAATGTTACAAAATTTTAAAAGCACGGACACTGAAGCAGCACAGAAGCAGTCTGTGAGCAGTGCTGGGTTTTGTGGTCTGGATGCCTGCCCATTAGAAAATAAGCTTAAATTTGATTTGTAACAGCATCTTCTTTAGTTCATGGGGAGATACTGCAGGCTTGCCTGTCTCTGTGTTAACTATTACATGCTTATTTTAAGAGTAAGCCATCTAAAACTTAATTGGGATAGCTGATTTAACAAGGAGTAAGGAACTCAGGAGCTCAGTTTTAATATACATGATAAAGCAGTAAGAGGCTTGGTATTTTCAGGCAACTAACATAAGATATATGTGTTCCCTAATTGTTTCACCTGTTCCACTATGTTGTTACCATTGCATTACACCCAGTGATATTTATGAACTGAAATTTAGGATTGTCAGTTGGAGCAGCTTCTATAAAAGAATTCTTGACAACAAAAATAAAAGAAGAAGCCATGAAACTTAGTTATTGGCACCCTTGAACTACATAGATCTGAAGGAAGTCAACAAGACAGGGCATATGTGGAACCGTCTTATGGATCTTAATAAATAGTAAAGTTAAGGCTCTTTACTGATGGCATTATTACTGATTTCCTGTACAGCATTCTTCTTCTTAGACAAATTGCTGCTTAGCTAAAGAAGATTAGGTGCAATGAGGACAGAAAGCAGGACTGGTACCTGCTTAGTCCAAGGGCCAGAAGAGGCTAAATGAACATTTTTATCTCAGTTGTTATCAGGACACTAGGGAGAGGTTTCACCTGAGCACCACAGTTTTGTCAGTCATAGTCTAAATATGTTGATACTGGAGAGGGCAAAATCAGATTGAATTCGAGAAGAATTCTCATTTTACTTCTTTTAGAAAAACCTCAGAGCAGTGGAACTATACAGGTGCAATACTGATTCCCAAGTACGAAGCCATCATAATTTTCCTGAAGCACTTGGGAAATTGTATGTCTAATCTGTAAGGTCATGATATGCTTAAAACAAAGCTCCATAGCAGTTCATGGTTTATTCACATGTATGCTAAATACTGATAATAAATTTCATAGAATCATACAGTGATAGGGATTAGAAGGCACATCTGGAGGTCATCAAGTCCAGCCCCCCTACTAAAGCAGGAAAAATGGAAATTTCCATCTGTGGAAATGCGTTTGTTATCTGGAATTAAGTAGAGTGGCAGGAAAATGTCTTGAAGTAAAATTTATGTTAGTATAGATTCCTCTGAAGGAGGTCTGCAGGGAAGCAGGGACATTTTAGAAGGACATGTAGTGAAAGGACAAGTGGCAATGGTTTCAACCTGAAAGAGCATAGATTTAGATTAGATATTAGGAAGAAATTCTTTAGTGTGAGGGTGGTGAAGCACTGGCTTATGTTACCCGGAGAAGCTGCAAGTGTTCAAGGCCAGGCTGGATGGAGCTTTGAGCAGCCTGGTCTAGGGGGAGGCATCCCTGCCCATGCATGGGGGTTGGAACTAGATGATCTTTAAGGTACCTTTCAACCTAAACCATTGTATATTTCTCCAAATTTAACATATTTTACTTGGTAGGCTCACCTAAGCCTTAATTACAGCAATTTTGTGCTGTACGGATCTGTGTATAAAATATTTTTGTCATGAATAAGATTTGTGTATGATGTCAAAAACAATAAGCTGAACAAATTCAGAAGGGAAGATTGTGGCCTATATTTGAAGGCTTACACTTCAAACATTAAAAACAGCAACTTTTTTCTCTTCTTGGGAGTCTGATTATAATTTTATTTGGCTTTAAAAATGGAGGAAGTGTTGGCGGTGCTGTATTTAGCATTACAATAGAGTGGAGTTCATACAGCTTCTGTGTGCAGTTTCCTGCACCTGCACCTCCTTCCTGCATGTTTGCAGGGAGGCACAGGCCAGAGGGAAACTGTGACAGCCTTATAGGTTAAGTAGATGTCTTCATGTTAGTTAACGCCTGTTCTCAATATAAATCAGCCAGCAGGAAGAAGGTGTCTTTTTTTGTCATCACTTTCATCTGGAAATGGCTTACTAAGTTTTTACTGTTACTTATTGCTTTTTCTTTGTTCTTTTACCCCATAAGGTTCCTGTGAGTTCTGTCTCTAGATCCCAGACCCAAGAGGGGGTACCCATAGTTCCTACTGCCACCGGTAGAAATTCTTTGGGAAAAAAACAAACCCAAACAACCCCACCAAAACAAAACTGACAAAAAACAGGTTTCCAGTGAAAAAGCAAGAAATCTTGCCCTTTCTATGCTAACAAATTCAGCTCTGTCAGCAATCTGTTTACAAAACTGTCACCAGACCTAGTTAAAAATACTGTGTGTGTTCTGGGATTTGGAGTATAGTTTGGATCTCAAACATGTTTTGCAAACTGGAGCTGTGCTTGTAAATAAACTTGGGAATAGCCATGTGGTACACAAATTTTATATTTGGTCTGCGAGAGGGAGAATGAGTATTTTCAGATCATTCATGTGTTTTGAGAAAGTCAGGATATATATACAAACATTTTGTGAGCACAGAAAGGCCGTTTGGAGGGATGTATTTGTTCAGCTTTAGCAGGTCAGGACTTTGAGTGCTGAAGGGTGGACTGATGACAGTGCCATGGCTTCAGTACAGTGAGTGAAAGCATCATTAATGGGAAGGAAGGGAGGTGCAATGGCACAGCCAGAGTGTCACTGGGCACTTCAAAGGTGAAAATACAGTTACGAGGTATGAAAAGGATGGTTTAAGTTACTTGCTTAACAATCTTAACAACAGGAGGAGAAGGTTCTGTTCTTTCATGGAAGCATTTAACTGCTATTTCTGATAGGTTTTTTCTGTTCTGCAACATCCTGCATATTTTATTCGTGTCTTCCAGCTTGTGCAATAAATGAGGTAATACAAAAGTTCCCTCTTCTTGCATTTACATTTTGCTTGATTCAGTACATCTTGACTGATGCATCTTATAGAAAAAGATTAGTAATTGTCTAATAGACTTTGTGCCAGAATCTACCTTCCTGATGAAGGCACCCAAAGAGTAGGTAACTGGTATAAGATAACTCAGGATATTCAGTTTCAGTGCTCTTAGCTGGATGTGTAGATGTGCAGATGAGAGAGGCAGGCAGTGATTCAGATCATTTAAGAGGTGTGCCTCTTTTCCTATAGAACACACATGGATCATAGGAGGATCCTTGCAGTTCTGCCAGCTGAGTCTGAAAGAGAAGTCAAGTACATCTAAACAAGGTGATTGGAGGGTTTCAGAGTTGTTTGCTTGGCATTCTAGCCTTAGTTTAGTTGGCATCCAAAAAGCTGATTGCCTTTTGCAACGACTAAGTGACTGTTGTACTTTAATATAAAAGAAGTAATTGAAGGTAAGTATGTTGCATATGTGTGATACCTGAGGACAGGTTATCTCAATTGTTCTTTGAGTTTGCTAGAGCTGAGAGGATGGAATAGAGCAGTCAAAACCTGACCTTGTATATGTGAGCCTGCATGCACTAAGGCAGAATTGGGATTGCACACATAACTCACCCCAGCTGGAGTCTGAGCAGGCCTGCTGTACCAAAAGCATTGTTTTCTGAAAATGTACAACCACAGTATAATTACATTACAGTTTGCACTGGTCTGTTGAAACAAGTTCCATTGGCTAAACATTGATAGTATATTTGATAGCAACATAAGCAAACCCTAACACTGTACCTATTAAAGTCTATGGCAAAGCAGTGGGGATTGCTCAGTTTCTAAACAAATACCAGCTCAGCTCAGAATGAATCTGTGTTTTACTTCAACAGAACTGTTTATACTAAAGGGATTTTCTTCCCCTATGGTTTGATGTTGTTTCCATCAAGTGAACACTCATGTAAACATGATCTCCTATATCACCCTGAAAATCATTCAGTGCCAATTACTTTAAAAACAAATACCAGATGTCTGTTTATATTGTTTGAGGTAAATGCTCACAACTGTCGGCAGCGTTGGCCTCTTCGTGATTCAAGCTGCAGTGAAAGTTCCAGCACAGTTCCTAGCTGTTCTGCTTTATAACTCAATGGCAAAGAAAACAAATTCATACTGTGGTCTAATTGGAACCATAATTTAAGTACCTCTGAAAAAGCTGTTTTCTTAATTTTTTTTTTTTTTTTTTTTTTTTTTTTTTTGTGCTTTGGTTTTACCACCTCTGTGGCAGAATCAGATGTGTGCTTGCTTTGGTCTCTCTGTACAGATACTGTGCTAGTGTACCTGAAGTCATTCAGGCTCCTCTTGCCTCTCTCTTCCCCTACTGTTTTATAGTTCCAGTTAAATATATTGCTGGATTGCAATTCAGTACTTCCAGTTTAAGAGCCTTGTATGTGAAGGGAGTGCCAAGGGATGTCTTGTCTTCAATCAAATGTCAAGTTTCTGTTCTGCTAATGAGGTGACTACACTGTATGCAGTATTTGACAAGATCAGAATCTGTTACTTTGTAAGGGATGTTATTTGCAACCCTGGTCATGCTAATCAGGTGAATCACCAATGGATGGCACTTTTCAACCTCATAATCTTGGGCTGCCAACACTGAAAAATCGTAACTTGCATCGATAGCAAATACCTGAATTTAGTGGCATTTATGTCTCTGATTCTTTGTGAGATTCACACATGAACAGGGAAGAAAAGAAACTGGAAAATTAACTTGGCCTAGATTGTGTTATTTCTCATGAAACATTTCTGGATATGTATGAAGGGATTATCTTCATAAATGCCATCTAATTGAAAGAGACAGAAGCAGTAGGAAGGCATTTAAAGGGATGAGCAAGATGATCTTCCTTATGTAGTGGAAATACTAAAATTCTCAGTAAGTTGTGTTTTTAATCTTTACCCTTGGTTTCGGGCACTACAAGTATTAATTAAACCTTTGTGAATAACACTTAAAAGGAAGACTATCCTAGCTAGTGAGTGCTGTCTGCAGTCTTAGTGGAGGTAGGAGAACCATGCAGCAGCAAAGACTCCTTGGATATTGATGGGTTAGAAACCACAGCAGCACATGATGGTGGTCAGGTAGGGATTAAGGTTTCTCCCTTCAGAAAGGGAGTGGGATCAGTAGCCCAACTGAAGTGCATCTACACCAGTGCATGCAGCTTGGGCAACAAACCAGAGGAGCTGGTAGCCATGTGGTCAGCAGCAAAGCTATGATATAGCTGCCATCACAGAAATGTGGTAGAATGACCATGCTGCAGCTGGAGTGCTGCAGACACAGCAGACTCTTCAGAAGAGCCAGGCAGGGCAGGAGAGGCAGTAGGGTGGTCTTGTATGTTAGACTGCTTTGGCTGTCTAGAGCTTGATGATGGTGATGTTAGGGTTGGGTGCTTATGGCTAAAAATCAGGGAGAAGGCCAACAGGGCAGATATCATGGTGGGATCTGCTATAGACCACCCAACTGGGATGAAGAGGCAAACAAAATACTCTACAAGCATCTGGGAAAAACCTCACAATTGCTGGCCCTTCTTCTTGTGAGAGACTTCACCTTACTAGATGTCTGCTGTAAATACAACACAAGAGGAAATGGTCTAGGAGGTTCCTGGCAAATGTGGAAGTTCCTAGCACAGCTGGTGAGGGAGACAGCTAGGCAATGTGCCTTGCTGGCCATGTTGCATGTGAACAGAGAAGGATGTATGAGTGAGGGGATGGTTGGAGGGAATCTTGGGCACAGTGATCATGAAATGGCAGTGGTTCTTTCTGATTCTTGCAGGAATAAGAATGGAGGTCAGCAGAACTGCTACCCTAGACTTCTCGAGGGCAGATTTTAGCCTGTTTAAAAGACTCATCAGCAGAGTCCCTTGTGAGGCAGTCCTGAAGGGCAAAGGAGTCCAGTAAGGATGGACATTTTCAAGATGGAAATTCTAAAAGCACAGGTTCAGGTTGTTCCCCTGTGCCAAAAGACAAACCTACGAAAAACAACCTGCCTGAATAGAGAGCTTTGACTGGAACTCAGGAAAGAAATGTTCCTTAGCAAGAAGGGGCAGGCAACCCAGGGGGTCTACAAGAATGTCATTAGGTTATGCAGGGAGAAAATTAGAAGGGCCAAAGGCCAACTAGAACTTTTACTGCTGTAAAAGACAGTAAGAAATGTTTCTATAAATACATGAGCAACTTGACAAAATGGAGAAAAAGCTGGGTGGGGCACTCAATGCTTTCTTTGCTTCAGTAGTCAGTAGTAAGACCAATTGCTTTCTGGAACCTGGCACTCTCAGCTGGAAGACAGGGACACAGAGCAGAATGAGCCCCCATAACCCAAGGGGAAATGTTTAGAGATACCACTTAAGAGATACATAACTCTATGGGGCCAGATGGGATCCATCCAAGGGTACATCTGTCAGAACTGCTCACCAAGCCACTTTCCATCATCTGTAAGCAGTCTGTGCTAACCAGTGAGGTGCAGTAGGCTGGATGTTAGAAAAAGTGACGTCTACAAGAATGGCAGGAAGGAGGATCCAGGGAACTACAGGCCTGACCTCAGTGCTGGGGAAATTTATGGGGTAGATTATCTTGAGTGCCATCATGCAGCACATGCAGGATGACAAGGCAATCAGTCCCAATTAGCATGGCTTTGTGGAAGGGAGGTTCTGCTTGGCGAATGTGAGCTCCTCCTATGACAAGCTGACCCTCTCAGTGGATGAAGAAAAGGCTGTGGGTGTTGTCTACCAGGATTTTAGTAAGGCTTCTGACACCATTTCCCCCAGCATTCTGGAGAAACTGGCTGCCACCAAGATGATGGCCACTGTGCAGCTGTGGCCTTTTCTCAGCCTCTGCTGGCCTGGAGGCACAACCTGGAATTTCTTCATTCTTGTCTGTGTTCTGGGACAGCCATAGGGAAAAGCTGCAAATCTGAAAGGGAAAGGAAATGAAGCTATCAGAAACATAGTGCCCTCTGAAGAGAAGTGGGGGCTTCTGCATCCTTCCCACAGATGGCTTGAGGAATGAGCATGCATTTAAACTGTACCATAATCCATTTACACCAGTTTGCAAGAGCATTTTTAATGCTGACATTTTCTAACCTATGAATGTTTCCATAACTCTAATACTTCTAGAATAGTTTTGACAATGGGCATTTTGAAAACTTTAATGCAAGGCCAAAAGGAATAGAAGTTCCATTGCTCAGAAATTATTGATTCCCATGTAGACTGTCATCAACATTTAAACCCAAATTTCTGCTGCTTGGCCAATTGGAGTTGCTAGTAGCAGGAAGCAGTAGGTTACGGTCTCTCCTGTGGACCAGCCAGTTAGGGGAAGAAAGAATGTAGTTGCTGGCAGATGTCATAGACATGTTAACAGAAGTGTGTTGCCATTTGTGAATTCTTAGTTCTATTCTACAGTCTGGGGAGAGTGTGTAATTAACACAATATATGGTTATGCCTGGCTGTTCTGCTGTCCTGTTACATCTGTCTCTTGAGTCTTCTACTTTTCAATCTTTTCTCTCATGCTTCCATGCTAAGGAACTTCTCAAGTGTCCTGCATGAGCACCATCGATCGATACAATGGGCAGAATTTCAAAGCTCTCAGTTCTAGTGCCACAGCAGCTTCTGGGGGCTAGGAATAGAATTTGCATGACAAGTATCAAACTGTCCTATAGATGCTTTTGTAACTGGGACTCTTGGTCAGTTGATCTGTGAGAAGGATGCACACACAGTCTGTGATGGACACAGAGAAGGTGTGTGGAGCCAAGGTCATCTTCTATTTCAGTGGAGTATTCAGAAAGCAATGGTGGTACTCTCAGACTTAAATGGAACACAGATAAAACAGTTTTTAGAACTGTAACATGGCCTAAGTTTGGCACATTTTCAGTAGGCTAGTACTGGGCATGAACCTAACAGTCTGATCCTTTACAGTAGATTAACCCCCTTTCCCTCTCTCAATATCTCTCCCAAAGCACACAGACAAAATAATTTTAAATTAAATGCCTGTAAGAAAAAACATGGGGAAAATGGAGATTGCTCCCCTTTAACCCTGTTTTCAGAACAGCTGTACTATTTTAGTTGAAACTTAGCAGAAAAATTCAGCCTGATGCAGACAGCATGGAAAATTTCAGCTTGAGCACTTAGAGTCTGGCAAAGTTATAAACAAATGAAAGCAAGATCCTATAATGTAAAGTGTGAAGCAAGCTTAACTATTGGTGGAAGTAACAGCAGTGTGTTTAATACAAGTGTAGATGTACATTTGTATGCAAAAGCAGATACAGAATGTTCAGGATGATGGAGTAGATACTGATGTCTCAGGTGATGGTATTAGCAATGATGTACAAAGCAACAAATGAGGTAATGAAGTCCATCTGTAAGCTCTTCTGCTTGTTCATGCTACAGTTGTAATGTGGGAGAACTCCTTAGCTGTTGAAAGTAATCAAGACACTTCTTTTAGGCCACTAGAAAAGAAATATTTAAGGAAAGTTGGACAGGGCATTGGCCAATGTCTCAGTGTTTAAATGTACTTGCTTACTGTAAGGCTGAACTGAACTCTGGAGGTGATACTGAAACAATGAAATAACAGCTGTGGAAAATATTGCCCTTTGCCTGTTCCGTGTGCAGTTTGCCATGCGATGTAGTTCCTATGCCTAGGAGAGGAAAGGATATGAGGGTTTTTTAATGCAATTAACTTATCTGTCTGTTTTACTTCACTGGGTTATAATGGAAAATATTTTAAACACTCACTGATTTTAGCTTAAACAAGGACTGACAGAACCAACGTTATTCTTTAGGAAAATTGTAGGGAGGGCTTTTCCTCATCTTCCTATGCAGTAAAAATAGCTGCATTATGTTTGCATCAGCAGTTTTTCCTCCTGAAAGCTGTGTTTAGATGTCATATGCTTTTTGCTTTTTCTGTCTGGCATGCTATGCACATACTGTAGTAATCTATTTTTTCATCAGCTTGTTGCTAATAATGAGCTGCCTAAGCTCTGAAAACCTCCCTCTGCCATTAGCTGTAGAAGAATGCTTAAAGGATTTAGGGATGTCAGTCATCATCTTTTTTTTTAACAGGACTGTGTGTGTGTATGTGTGTGCGAGAACCAGGGGAAGAGAGCGTGATCTGGAGTTCAGAAATGACGCCATGTGTGTGGTCTCAGATTATTTCTCATTTCATGAAATGCACGCTTCATTCCTGGCTCAGGCAAAACTTGCATGTCACTAAATAAGTCCCTTATCCACTTTCCAAAACACTGAGGAGATTTGAAAGGGCTCTGTGGGTGGACTGCTACTATCAGCAAAAGCAAATAAGCTAACCTATTTAGCTAAACATTTTTTAATACTTAAACAGAATAACCTTCAGCAACACTTGAACAGTAGTGGCCAGCCAAAGAAAAAGAAGGGGAAGAAATGCAGGAGTTTAAGCAATCACGCCTTAATTAACATTAAAAACTGGATTATAATTCTTGGTGTGTTGAGGTGCTGTCTGATCAGTCTGCGGAGAACAATGGGGAATGATTAAATGAACTGACTGTGCTTCTGGGAGTCCCCTGTGGTGTGAAGGTCATAGTTTATTCTTCATTTCACCTCAGTCTAATGAAATGTGGTGCAAACTCATTATAATCACCCTAAAAAAGAGGAATCCAAAGACTCCTTGTATCAAGCTGTTTTGGTGTATCCAACAGAAGTAAATGGTTGTACCCTGGAAAACCATGGGTGTCCAACAGAAAAGCACTAGAGTAGCAAATGTTAACTATGTGCTAAATCTTGGCATGCAGAACAAATTATGGTTTATTTCATGGCAAAAACAAAACAAAACAAAACAAAACAACACCAAAAAAAACCCAAACCCACCAACAAAACCCAAACAAGAAAAAGTCCCAGAATACAGTCAGAATTTTAATGTACCAAACCAGCAACTGTGGGTGGGTGAAACCCAAATGACAGAATAAAACCAGGGAACCTTACCAAATGTTCCTGTTCTTTTAACTGGGAATTATTTGGCCAAACAGTCTTGAGTACTCCAAGCTCTGCTTTCAGTCCATTACTCAGTTATCAAAAAATTGATCTTTATAGATTTACTCTAAATTAGCACTGTACCTGACACCAGAATTGTCCAGCCTGTGTATTTACAGGTTTAAATTATTGCTGCTCTGAACTAAATAAAGATGGGAGAATCTGTTTCAGAGTGAATCTTGAACAGAGATCTTGGAGACTCAGATTTCAGGACAACATGTAGTAATGCAATTTGGCTAAGGCATCCAGTGCCAGGTATGGAACAATTTTCTTGCCCTTGATAGCTCAGTCTTCACTCTTAAGAGCTCTGGCCACACAGCCCAAGTCACAGAAAGCAAAGGCAGAAACTGGGAGAAGGAAGATACACCCCACTATAGGAGAAGAGCAGGTTTCAGAACATCTGAAGAACCCGAAAGTGCACAAATCTATGCAGCCTGACAAGATCCATCTGCAGCTCCTGAGGAAACTGGCAGAAAAATCATGGGAATCTGGTGAAATTTCCACTGGATGGAAAAGAGGATCACTCCCATTTTCAAAATGGAAACATGGAAAAAAGAAGCATGGCCAGCCTGTTGAGGGAGGTGATTCTCCTCAGCTCTCATGAGACCCCATCTGGAGTACTGTGTCCAGTTCTGGAGCCCCACACACAAGAAGGACATGGAGCTGTTGGAGTGAGTCCAGATGATGCCATAGAGGTGGTCAAAGGGCTGGAGCACTTCTCCTGTAAAGACAGGTTGAGGGAGTTGGGGTTGTTCAAGCTGGAGAAGAGAAGGCTCCAGGGAGACCTTACAGACACCTTCCAGGACCTAAATATGGCCTACAGGAAAGCTGGGTAAGGACAGTTTTACAAGGGCATGTAGTGATAGGACAAGGGTAATGGTTTTAAACTGGAAGACGGTAGATTTAGGTTAGACATTTGGAAGAAATTCTTCTGTGAAAGTGGTGAGACACTGTAACAGGTTGCCTAGGGAATTGTGGATGCCTCATCTCTGGAAAGGTTCAAGGCCAGGCAAGATGGGCCTTTGAGCAACCTGGTCTAAAGGGAGGTGTCCCAGCCCATGTGGGGTATTGGAATCAGATGACCTTTAAGGTCCCTTTCAACTAAAACCGTTCTGTGATTCTATGATTCTGTGATGGACCCACACCTCTCAGAGGTCTGCAGACTGCGGGGGTATAGGTGTTTTCCTGAAGAGAGGTTCCTGCTTCATTGTAGCATGAGAAGACAAAGTTGGGATGGAGGGAAGGGAATTTTGTGAGACCTTTTCAATCTAAAACTCAACTTCGAATACTTCTCACCTGCCAGTACCCATGTTAAAATGAGTCCCTGGGGTCTCACAGTGAATAAACAGTGGGGAACTAAATATTAACAAGAGGCCTTTGAATCACAACAGAGAAAAATGGTATTTGATATTTTTAATTCCTTCATAGCATTAGCAGTTCTTACTTACCCATTGCAGGCCAAGGACTGATAAGTTGCCAATGCCATGTTGCATGTGGTATTTGCAGAACCTGCAGACACAGAAGTGACAACACTGCAATTCTTGTCTCTGTCTTTAAGCCAGAGCCACAGACCTTCCCCATTTCATCTTCTATGTGGGGATGAGTGGGTTAGCTTAGCCTTCACTTTGATGACAGATTTGCATCTATCCCTAGGTACCATCTCCCCATAGGAAAACTGAGGTGCAGAGCAGGTCAACAGTGGATGCAAAAAGTCTGTGATAAACCCAGGTTGCTGTAGACCTGAGCTGAAAAACTGTTCTTCCTTTCTTAGGTTGTGTAGCAAGAAGCAGATCTTCTGCTGGGATGATTGGAAGACCTGCCAAAAAGGTTAGAATGGGAGAGAGTTGGGACACGAGACACTTTGTGTGGTCAAGGGTGGTATCGAAATCTCCAAAGCATCTGCAGTTGTGATCTAGACAGGCTAGTCAACAGAGGACCCAGGAAAGATAAATATATTTGGACACGTGTTATGGGTAAACAAATCCTCACAGTGGAACAGCTTAGTGGATAGGGAAAGGTGAGATTTGAAGAAATTTTAGAGTTTGATGCAGGTATTTCACAAATGGTCTAGAGAGAGTTCTGAGTAACAGCATAGCATTGCACTACAGAAGTCATTATATTTTCTGTGCCCTTGGATGACAGCACTTAATGTTGAAGTTCTCCACTAAATTCATCTTTTGTTGTTTTTTATTTTATATGACTAATTCTGGACAAGGTGTAAGCCCCTCATTTATTTGTGTTTAATTCACAGCAGCAAGTCCAGCTGCTGAATATGTGACTTTTCTCCGCAGTTGTATGCATTAGCATCTGGATACTAAGACCGAGCTGTGCTGCCAGACCTCCATGACACTGTCCAGACAAGTCTTTTGCAGGGTTGGATGAACCTAGGAAAAAAAAAAAAAAGAAAAAAAGAAAACCAAAACTAAAACAAAAAACCAAAACCCTCATTGAGAAATCGATGCCAATTTCAAATACCACACTGTAAAGTGCTTCTGCTTGTGAAGTCAGCAATCAGAAAACCTCTGCCTGGAAGAGTGCTCTGAACCAGCTTCTATTATAGGATCTGATGATGAGTCCTTGGTGGTAAATGACCACATTACTCTTTGGGGCCTGTGGGTGACAAAGAAAAGATGCATGTGAGAAAAGTCACTGGCTGAAAGCAAGGGCATGGTTTGAACACTAGAGGTAGTTTAGTAGTCCAAGCCTGTTTCTGATTAAAATCAGAGTCCTTCAGATGAATGGAATGTAAACCACATAGCAATTATTGGAATCCCATAAAGGAAACTCCCTTTTCCATCTGTCTATCCATTCGTCTGCCCACCCACACAAGTACAGTGTCTCAGAAATACCCCTCTGTAGAAACAATGGAAATATTTGGTGCTGGCTTCCATTTTCCTTACCTCCCAGGTGCTGGATGACAACTGAAGGCATGAAATTGCAGGGAAGCCACTTAAGTACTTATCAAAGAAATGGACCTGCTAATTAAAAGGATAATATTTCCTGGCACCAAGACAAAACACACAAAGCTGAATCTTGAGGCCTTCCTCCAGCAAACATCTGTGGGAATGTGACTGTGCAAGGGCTACAGGAACAAGCCTTAGAATACAACCTGCTCTAAGTGAAAGCATTAGATCAACACATTAATTAGAAGAAAACAATAAAGCATTTCATTTGCTAGATCTCTTGTTGCTTTGCGTTCTCCTTGCACTCTTTATTGAGTCTCTTCTGTGTAAATGATTACAGAAGTTAATCATCTTACCACTTCATTGAGGCCAGAGGTGCTTCTTCCAGGTCAGCTGTGCATTATAAGTATCATAGAGTCTATTTTATATACAGTAAAACCGAGACACAAAGTTCAGGGACAGCAAGTCAATGCTGGAGCATGGTAGAGTCCCATTCCTGGCTCTAACCACAATGCACAGGGTTTGTCCCAAGTATTCACTAATCTCAAGCACACCGCTTAAGTGAGCAGACCATCTCTACATGAATAAAAGCAATAAATTCGTCCTGGTAAGCACTCTCTACTTCTAACACCCATAACCCTATGTAAAAAAAAAATCAGATTCATGAAGAAGGTAATACTATAGCACGCTTTTTCTATTCCTACTATATTTGCAGCACAGCTCTATATCAATGCAAAAGGCAGCCTTTGGACAGCTGAAAGAAGTTTTAAACAGTAATAAGTTGGATAAGATTTGATTCTACAGTGGTGTTACCGTCTAGTTCACAGTAACTGTTTTTGATGCTCTGCTGGCCTCTAGAGGGATAATTTATACACAGGCTGAAGCTGTAACCAAGGGATTTTAATCATTACTGCCTGCTCTTCAGTATTCTTGCCAGGTATGTCTTTTATATTTTGCAAGGCCTTTAAGTAATGAGGCTTTGCAGTCCTTATACACATTTTTTCACTTCCATTATTTTCATTCTCTCTGGGCAATGCATAAGATAAGTTTCTTCTGCTCAATCAAGTAAGGATAGAAGATTTCAGGAATAAACACCTCTCAACTGCTAAAGTAAGAAGCTCTGAGGAAACTGTGCTAGAGGGGTGAGTGAGAGAGAGAAATGCAGAAAAGAAAATAAAGTTTTTGTGTAGTACATTTATTGATAATTTAGACTCTACTAAAATACTGAGCAGTCTTCTCATCCTGTCATGTTCAGTGAACAGCAGAACTACATTATGTTAAAAAAATGTTAAAAATCCTGGCTTTGAAATCCCAAGAAGGCATAACCTCATCTTGGCTTTTTCTGCTTTCTGTTTCTCTACTTGCTGCAAGGGTTTGTTGTATTTTCCACTGCATTCCTAGGCCGCACCTTTTAACTGCTTTCAGAATATGTATAGTAAATCTTAGAAAAATATGAAATGAAAAAGCTGACAATTTTCTTCCAAGGGTAGATACCAAGGGTAGATAATGGCTTGTAAGCAGTAGCTGCCCTCAAGGAACCTTGTGTCTTTGTTCAATATTAAGCACACATTTTCTTAATGCTTAAGGTGCACCTTTGTGTAACTTCAGAGTACAGCAGGCAACTTGATACATTTATGTGGAGGCCTGAGTTATTTTTCCAGAGTTGTCTGTATCCTTTACCCAACACCAACTTCATTCATCCTCCAGGTCCACATTTCTATGCTGGCCCTTTGACTCTACTCCTTGTTGCCAGTTCTCTCCCAATTAAAATGTTTCTTATCTCCTCAGGGTATCTCCATTGCTATCTTACTGGCAGTTTTCAGTTTGGAGGCAGACAACCAAAACTAATGTGTAGCTTCTCTGTGTCTCATGATACAATAATTGTAGAATATATTGTAATAACTTCTCTTGTTCCATTGGAGGCAAATACTAGGATCTTTCAGTTTAGTGAGGAGCCTCATTGCCATCCTGCTGTCATATGCTATTTTAAAGTTTAAGGTGACATACTTGCTGACCAAGTTCTCACACAAAGTCCTTTGAATAATTTTTAAAAAGTATGTCATATATTACTGGGTGAGACAAAAAGTCAAGTATGGCAACTGTGGTAGGGTATGTGCCTGTCACCAGATTTTCTTCTTGTGAGCCTTTTCTAGTAAAACATGAAAGGAAGTAAAACATAAAAGGAAGTAAAACACTGTAATCATCATGATCTACCATCTATAATCTACAGCAGAACTGATTTTGCCTTCAGGAGGACAGTCCTATGTGGAAAAACAAAAGATCACACACCACTCCAGGGTGCCTGTCCCATTTGGAAAGATTTCTTTTCGTTCCTCCTCTGTGTTGTGGTTCTGCAGATTTGTCATCAGAATAGCACATCTGAGATACCTGTCAAAAAGTCTGCATATACTTTGCAGTGCATAGAGGAATCTTCCAGGTTAGAAGATGGAAGCATAATGTGGGGACATACAAACATTTGGTAAGGATGTTAAAAATTGTCTAAGCAGATACTGATGCCTGCTGTGTCCCACTCAAGAAGACAGACAAAGTAGACTGTACAAAGCTAATTTTCATGAGGCTGTTTTACACTACTCAGTGTAATTATTGGAAATCATGGTCACTCTATGTAATTGCTGTGTATTGTTAATAAAAAGTGTGTCTCCAAACAGAGAAAGAATGACACAAAAGAAATTCTGAGTGTTTGATTCCATTAGGAAAATTAATGGAGCTGTGTAGATCTGCAGATTTTCAATATTGTTTTGTGGGCTTGTTTGGTATGTGGAGTGCAAAAAGAGGCAATCAAAAAGCAGTGAATGCCTGGCTTGGCCCTAAAATGGGCACCAGAAATTACTGGGTTAGTGGCGACAGTAAGTACAGATGCCAGGGAACTGCAACAGCGACTTGTTGTCTGTGCAACAAATAACTGGGGTCAAATAGAAAGCACAAAGACCACATTCAAAGACTGCCTCCTTTTGTTGTGGAAAACAGCCTCACAATGCAAATGCCTATTTGTTCAAACAAACATTGAAGAAACTGCTGGAAATTGGGACAAATTAAAGAATTTGGAGGTCAGTGTGAGACTTTCAGGAAAACAACATCAGGGTATTTTTAATTGATCAGGTTACAGGTGAGAGCAGAGAACCAGCTGAAAATGTCATAGCAGTTCTGCAGCTGCAACCTGATGAAAAATAATAATATATTAAATGTCAGTTAAGTCTGAGCTTGATACTGCCTCCGTGGTTCCTCTTCCTTCACATTCAGACTATCACAGACAACCTAAAAGGGTTATTATGCAAAGAATCTTGATGGTCAGAGCAACTTAATAAAGGGAAAGCCATCGCTTTCTGTAAGGCAAAGTTCACATGTAGTTGTAAAAAACTGAGGCTAAAACTCTGCGTTGTGGAGCAGTGCAGTGCTGCATTCTTTTGCAAAAACTGGCAAGGAGCTATTCATCTGATCTACTGAAATACAGAGTATACAGATGGATACTAAAGTAGGTGAACCTCACCACCTTCCCCATTGTACTCCCACCAGAGGCTTTGGTCTCAATCACTCATTATACTATTGAATTTGGGGGCTGTAACAGGAGTGCAGTGCCACTGAGTATGGCCCAGAGTGCCTGAGTGCCTGGAAAGAAAAGGAAAAAAATAAGTTCCTGCCTAAATGAAAATGGAGTTTAACTTTCAAGTATGTCACCTTTGGATCAAAACTTCTGACAAGTGATAGAAATCCATGGTTTCTTAAAAGGTTTCACCTTTGCCCACAGGTTGAACAAGTGATTTTCCCATGTGGAACAGAGGCATGGCATGTGGTGGGAGGTCTTTCCAGTCCCTGTGTTTCAGTTTTCTACATCAGCAGAATGTCACTGTGCTCATCTTGACTGAGGAACTTAGCATCCACTAATGGCTGCAGGGTAGTAAATGATTTTCTCCTTATTGCAAATTACCAGCTTCTAAAACTTGCTCTAGGAGTTCTTCCAAAGGTCCTCTGAGAATGACAGAGAAATGAGTTCCTTTTAGGCACCAGCTGCTATAATACTAATTTCATGCAACCAGCTTTGTTGCAAATGCCAGTTGTTTTCAGTGAAAGCAGGAGTTGACAATATTGACAAGGACTTGAAGACACTATTTTTGTGGAATATTCTGAAATGATGGAGCAAAAGTTAGCATGAACCCATACTGGCTAAACCATAGTGTATTATGGTAAATGGACTGACTCATATACACAACTTTTTTATTCTTCTTTAGCTGCAATAAGTTAGAGTGACAAATTTTTTTTCAGATTATTTTTCCTGTGAATCAGAGCTCTTTTATACACCAAGCAACATCTTGCAAAGATATTGAACCAAAAGTCTTTGAAAGAAGTAGCCAGATATTCATACACAACCAAGAGAGAAATTTTATCTAATTAATAATATTATCTCTGTAACATTTCAGTATCTTTTTATAGATTCATGGAGTTTAAAGCTAGAAGGGAGCATTAGCTTCTTCCACAACTATTGAGGTTCATTAGCTTTATGTTAGGACATTAAGTGTACTTACAGTACAGGAACTTTAAACAGCTTCCACTGTGCTTTATACTTTCAAGACTGTCCTGAGCAATATATGAATGGATAGCCTTCAGGGGTTCATTATTTAGGCATATCTAGGAATCAAAAAGCTACTCATTCCTATGTGATTTTTGCACGTTATTTTGCTCAATCAGGAACACAAGATAGAAGGGGAACTGTTCCATCATCCATTCTTACTCTGCATGCACTGTCAAAACCAGGATAGCTGATTTCCAATAAATGTGTTGTGGGAGTGTTTTTAGGGTTTTTTTCTTGGAAAAAAAGAAATTCGGGGATCCATGCTGGATTTATATTTTCCTGGTTCCATCTCACTATCTAGCTTATGTTTGAAATTGGTAAAGAGTTAATCTTTCATGGACTCTTTTCTCAATGAGATATTAGAAATTCTCCAAAAAGAGGAAGAAACACTATAGGGTGATAGGAGAAAACTGCTACTTTCAATTTGCAAGGGAGACTGTTTCTGGAAAACAGACACGACTGTTTAATGAAAGATAATTTTTATCTTTTTTTAGCCTTCATTGTTGGGAAATTAAGGTATTTACTGAATCAATCAAAGCTGGGTGGTGAAATCTTGCCACTTATATCTGAATTCTCCCTCTCTAACACATACAATGTGCAGCATGTCTCCAGGAATTTAGCAGGTAATTGCTCACTGCGTGCAGGAGTCACACTTGCCCAGACTGCTTTCAAGAGCCATGGAAGTCAACAGAACTGGTATCTAGAAAATATAAAGTGCCTGCTAGAGCCAAAAAGTATTAAAAGTATGTTTACAAACCTAGGAGCCTCAATGTAAGCACCCAGAAGTGGTGGACTGCTTGGACATCGATCTATTTGTGCTTCAGCTCCCATCTTCTATAGTAGTCCCTTATTTCATGCAATATAAATGCAGCCTGAGAAGCATTCAAATATTAAAATAAGCAGGAAAATAGAGAAACTTGCAAGCAGCTTAGCACTTCATTCTTCAAAATTGTGCCTGAATTATGCAAAGACACATACAGAACACCAGGAATGAGATGTGCTGTGGAGCAGCACCCTGGTCTGTAAGGCCTCACCATACCCTGAGACACACATGCAAGTGAACCCAGGGAAGATTTTATGAGTCAGGGAAGTTCTGGTGTTCTTAATTTTAAATAATTGCATCTGAAACTTCATTTTGTATTTTTAGTTCTACATGTGTGCAGCACACATGCAAAATACTGCCATCCCTAATAGCTTTGCTTTTCAGGATCCTTATAGTTCTAACCCTAATTGGTGGTTCCTAAAATTTTCTAAGATTCTTCTTCACTAGAAAACTGCTTGTGGAATTTCTTCATCATGTCATCTTTTACATATAAATCATAGTAATGTTTTTTTATTTGCCCAGAAACAATTCCTGTATGTCAACAAATCACAGGGAAATTCAAGAGTGTTACAGGCTGTAGCATCATCCTCCCCTTACCTTCTTTCGATCTCAGTTCTCCAAGTGATCATTTACTGACCCATTTAACAATTACTTACCTTCTGTTTTAACTCCCAGCTCTCTCCTGCTTATTCTTCTTTCTGAGGATACCCTGTCAAGTATTTCAATGACAGGATTTCTCTGATAATATTAACATTCACAGGACTAGCATCATCCCATGGACAAAACTGCAGTATTTTCCTAGCATTGTATGAATAACTTTCTTGAATTTTCTTGTAAGTAATATTTAAATTTGCAGTGTTTTTATCTTTGGGTCTATCAAATACCTCAACGCTTTCTATTCCACCAGCAAATGAAACCTCTTAAAATTTTAATGGCTGTCATTCAGTATATTCCTTACTTTAAAGCAATTTCTAGAATTTTACTGGAATTTTCCTTTTTGAAGATATATCCATTGATATTGTCATTGCATATAGTCATCACTGGAAAAGCAAAAGGTTGACTAGATATATTGTATATTTATAATAACTGTAGGGACATGACTGTAAGATCACTCTTGTCTGGATGTAAGCCTTAGGGTTGTAAGTTCCTCTGCCAATGCCTAATCATATAACAAAGGAAATTTGCAGTATACTGCTGTCATAGCCCAAGTCTGTAGGACATTTTCCATTCGTCACACACAAAATGGATTCATTGTAATGAGGCCAACAAATCTCTAGCTGGTGCTCGCTCCTTATTTGATGTGTTATGCTTCTTTTTGTTTCTGTTCTCTAATTCATAGAGACCAAATATGGTGTCCAGGGGTGAAACATAAGACTGGGGGACTGCTGGATTCTTCAGGATTTGCAGCTTCCAGATGTTTTTACACAACTGTTCAAAACTGAGATGTTGAGTGTATGGCTTTCATTTTCTTTTTCTACAGTATGCTCTTTGGCTCCTTTGCTCTCCTTCCTTTGTGTGGTATTTGAGATGGCTTAACGTAAAGGCATATATTGTCTATCCATTTTTATTGTGGCTCTGGATCCAATCAGTGATGCCAGTGATTGAGTGAACTTCCCTACCTAGTAGCTTTTTACAAGCTTCTTTACACTGAGTAGCTATATCTTCTTTTGGCAAAAACGTTTGACGCTGCTGGATTAAATGAAACAGAAATTTTCAAATTTCTGAATTCTGCTAATCAAAAGGAGTAAAGTGCAAAAGAAAAAAAAAAAGTCACTGCTTTGAAAAGACCCCTATGTTATGTCTCCTAAAAGAACCTTCAAATGTATAATATCTCATAATGAAACTTTCTATTTATGTGCTTCATCTTCAAAGTGCCTTGAAAACATTTGCTACTGAACATCTGCAGGACTGGATGTTGTTCTACTATTCAAAGTGTCTCCTACTACTACACAAGATAATCTTAGGTCTTAAATGATTACAGCATGATTTTACCACATGCCAGATTCCTGGGATGATGATTTTGCTTCAGCTTTAAAATCATCTCCTATTCACCCAAGTGTTTGTAAAATGTTCCTTTTGCAGACACAGACTGAGGTGCCTAAGGCTGCAGTGAAAACCTTTTGTATCTAAGAAGGCTGCTGCCTCCCTTGGTTTGTGATTTCCCTTTGTCAGAGATTATCACCTCCTCGCTCTGGAGTCGGCATGATAACAGAGTGATCCCTGGTTCCCTGCCAGCAAAGTTGGCTATATTAGCCTAGCAGTCACTTATGGTGATTTACTAAGGTTTGCAGCTAAGGGGGAAGCATTGTCAGGCAGGAAAGCAGCTCCTGAAGTCTGTAGCCTCCTCCACAGTGTCCTCCCATACATCACTGTACAACAGTGGAGCTCAGGAGTAACTTTATGTATTAGTGAGATCACACTGCTGAAAAAGACATTAATCAACAGGTAATCAAGTGAATGGTTTTGCTCTTGGGATCTAACATTACTCTAACAGGATTCTAGGTTCAGCAAAACAAAAAAAAAAACAACCCAAAACCCGCTCAAATCCCACAGTTTACACAGACTTTCAAGGAAAGAGCATAATACTTATGCATACTTAAATTTCGAGATCAGATTTCATCTCCTGTTCCTGAATAGTCATTCAGGGCTTATTTGTGCTGTTCCAACCTGTTTAATGTTCCCTTTTTCACTTGGATCCTTTGGTAGATGAGACTGGGGAATGGCAGATGAATGTGTTTTATGGTAAAGTTTAAAGGAAAGGGTTCATGTGCAGCATGTTATCAATCATGTCTTGTAAATATAATTACATCATTTACACTGCATCACATCAAAAGCCAAATGTTATGTGACATCTCCAGTATCGTAAACTTTAGGGAAGCTTTTTTAAAGTACAGTGATCCATGTCTGAAACTGGATGCCTGCTGTCAGCATTGAAAGCAGAAGCACTCTTACTTGAAAGAGCTAGTAGCAGAGTGTGCAAATGCCAAGCTGTCAGTGATGTGACTGCTTAGGGAAGAATCAAAGATTCACTGCCACCTGCTTCAGTTGCAGTGGCATCACTCCAGCTGTGCTTACAATGTCTCATGCTATGGCATCTAGACAGTCATCTAAGAATAGTTCAGGTTGGAAGATCAACAGCTCCAACCCCCTGCCATGGGCAGAGACATCTTCAAGTAGATAAGGTTGCTCAGAGCCCCATCAATCCTGACCTGGAACATTTTCAGGGATGGGGCATTTACCACCATTCTGGGTAACTTGTTCCAGTGTTTTGCCTCTCTCACTGTAAAAAAAATCCCTGTCTTTGATTTTGAAATAGCTGCCTCCCACTATCCTATCAGGATTAACTTTGGTTAATCTCTTAGATATTTTATTGATAGAATCTGAGCTTTTTTACTAGAATTTGACAAGGACCATGACTTTTTTGGTGTTTCTATTAGGTCTCAGCAGAAGTAAGTTTTTCACGTTATGGATGGGTACACAGATCTAAACAGAATCAATGAGTCTGAATTTTTTGCTTACTATTCAGCTGACTCTAAGTGCAACGTGTTTCTGGCTTGCGTTTTTACCTGCTGTCACCATCACCCAGTATATACATTTGGCCAGTAGCTTTTATGTAAGAAAAATAATGTGACTTTGAGAAACACAGTTATGAACAGGATTTATTCTTCGCTCATGCTGACTCTCCTGTCAAGCATTCTGGGTAATGTAGTCCATGGTGTCTCTCTTTAGGGTAAACAGTACCAGATGGTTGATGTTAGTGCTGTGAGAGATCATGCTACAAAGACCCCAAGGCACAGGAACCTAACAATACAACTGGGCTCCAAAGAGTGGGCTGTGTGCCTGTGCTGTCTGCAGGGTTTTTTTCTCAAAAAGAGACACTGTGAGACTACACAGCGAGACTTGTGGGTATGGGGAGGTGGAATGGGGACATGCACTGTAAAAGAAGTTTAGCCTCTGGGTACTGGAATCTGGGATGCAGGAACAATGGAAACAAAAATGGCTGGGAACTGGGATTTCTGTTCTAAAGGAAATGCCAATGGTTTGAAACAAAGCTTATTCCAAAACAGAACAAAATCCTCATATTCTTCCATTAGAAAAAACAACAACAAAAAAAACCCCACACAAAAACCCAGAGAAACAAACAAATAAAAAACAAACCAGAAACAAAAACAAAAAATTGGAAAGGGTTTGATTACTGGGATAATATTGCAAATAATTTTGTTTCAAAATTAGTGTTCTATTTCTATGGAACTTCAAATATTACATTAAAATAGCCATATGACAAATAGCGCAATAGCTTTTAACTGTTTAACATTGTGTGTGTGTATATATGTATATATATAAACTTGATATTTGCTACAACCTGAGCAATGAAAGCTTAAACAAAATTAAGAAATGTCAATTATAGATTCCAGCCGCAACCTGAAAAATTTGTGTGAGACAACCCATTCTCATAGGGCTTTCCAATACTGACAAACTGGATGTTTTCACTGATCTAAAAGGGACACCAGCACATATACTGTAACAGCTGTGGCCTAATGGAAGCAATTTCCTTTCTACCATCTGTGGGAGGTCAAGAGCTGTCCTGATAGCGCTATCCAAAACTGTTGTGTTAAGCCTAGATATCCAGGACCAAGATTTAGCATATTAGCAGTTCTCATATGGGTTTGCTTCTTCTCTTCAGTTTGAGGAGCCAAGGTGCTGAGTTATAGTCAACTCCCATGGCACTGCTGCCTGATCAGACACATACATCTCAGCAGAGTGCAGTGGTCTCTTCTCCTCTGCTTGTTCCTATGTACAAGTACTACACTATCTGTATGTAACACCAACACTGTCACAAACAAAGCTAATTTATTGTAACTTTTAATTTTTGAAATATCTCTGGAATAGCAGTTCATCTGTCCCTATTACATTTTAAAATTTTGTTTTACAATCTGACATGAGAATTTCTTCTAAGGTCCAGTTCTTCTTTCATTTGCTCAGGAGCACCTTGGCATATCTCTTTGGAAATAAGCAGCTGGATCCAGCAATTAGAAAAATGAAAAGTTTAGTTTTTTGCAAAAAATATATTTATCTTTGATGCTTTGGCCTGATGACCCATAGCAAATCAACTAGTTTGCAGTCTCAGCCTGCAGCAATGCAAAATCGATGTGTTCTTCCTAATCTTTGGTTAAAACTAAACAAGAATGATGGAGACCTGGGCTAAGCATTAAAACAGCTTTAAGAATATTCTCTGTATCTGAACAGAGTAATAACTCAGGACAACAGTGATTCACCAACCTGCTCTAAATACAACCTGCCACTTCAGGAAAGAGAGGGCAGCCTGGACCTGCACCTGGAGCTCATATTTGTGCTGATAATTGCATACTCATTTTTAGAAGAGATGAGGCTTCCTGCTGGAAGTTACAAGGTATCACTGAAATCTGTACATCTCAAAAAATTGTCCTGCATGTCTTTCTCAGTAGCAGTAAGCCCTTTACATTCGTATGTGTCCACCAATGTGAGCAGAACCCTTTACTTGCAGATTTCAGACTAGGACTTCTAATTAAGTCAGTGGTAATAGTGTTTCTCTCTTGCTATCAAGAGAGGCAAGTGTCCTCTGTAAAACGAGCATGCTCCATCCACCCTTCATCCTGAGATTAGCATACATCTGTCCTTCTGTGAAATGCAATCAGAAATCAGAGCTGGGCAGTTTTCCTGCTTCCAAAACGTATCAGCTGACAGAGCTCCTTACAAGATGTCTTACAGCATGACCAGCTCCACATCTTTCTGCCTGAGACACCTCAGACCGCCAAGGTACACTTTTGGCAACTTGATGTCCCTTTCATCATTAACTACTCTGCTTACTAATGAAGATCAGCAAAGCGAGGCTGGTTTTATCTAGAGCTGAGGTGGGTACAATGGGGCAAGAGACCCTTTTAAAAGGCTCAGCAACTTCAGCTGCCAGTAAATAAACAAGGTATTTTGTAGCTTGAAAATGCAACTGAATTTGTCAATGCTGTATGGCAGCCAGGAGAAAGTGGCAGAGGTAGACCATCATTTCAGTTTCACATATTAAGGTTTAGGTTTTTTTACCCCTCTTTCACTTTTCATTAATACATGGGAGAAACTCAGTTGTTTAAAAATAGCTGTCATTTAATTTTAGGTGCTATTGACTAATCACATCACCAGCTGTTCCAGATGGCTAGAGATTTCCTACAAGTCCTTTACATGAATTTCAAGTGTTTGAGGGTGTTTCAAAACACAGCAGGCTCCTCTGTCAAAGCAAATGCAATTGGCTTTATTGCTGCAGCTGATTGTGTCTTCCATGAAATACCTTAGCTATAGCACCACAGCTATGGTGTATAAGAATAATTCTGGCTTTTTAGCTGTCCCAAGTATTTATTAAGAAAAGAAAATTTGTGCATTACTGCAAAGGGATGAAAAGACCAACAAAGAACAGTTAAATATAAGCTTTTATAAATATAAGTAGAAGCTTTTAGCTTATATCTGAGGTAGTGAGTACTTCAGAGCATTGCACATAGAGCAGGTTCTGCTTTGGCCTCCAAGTATTTGTTGTCCAGCTTTCTGAGGTCCAAGTCACTTAATCCCACCACAAGCTCCATCTGTCACCACACTGTTCCTGCCTCCTTGGTAGACAAAGGACCATGGCAGTGTCAATGCTCTGCAGATCCACTGAGGTTTTACCAGCAAGCCTTCGCTGGTTCCCACCCCACAGTATCACCATCCAGCCTGGTGATACCAGCCCTGCTTCTGCCAGCTGTAAATTGCACGTAGGTCAGCTTTGGGTGCCTGCCACCAGCTCAGTTCCCATGTAGCTGGCTTTGTGCTCACTCTGTCTTTTCTGTGAAGTCAGGGCTGCACTAGAGTTGCGGCCCCTCTGTATGCTTGGCACAGGCTCTCTGTGTGGGGAACACAGAGCAAAACAAAGCCCTCTGCCTCCTCTGGATCAGATTTTTAACTTTGTTACTAAGCCAAAAGCTGTGACTTACACATTCCTACTTAAACATTTAGTATTCTGTAAGAATACTCAGAATAATAACCTATTAACAGTAAAAACATAAACAAGTTCCAACCAAATCTTCAAAACTCAGCAAGTAAACTTATCAGTAAGCACGTAAATGAAGACTGCCAAAGCTGCACTTTGTCCTTCTCTGGGGAACAGAGATGGTTTTAAGTTAAAACTCTCTTCTGCACCTGAAAGAACTTTCCCTCTGTCTGTACTTTAAACTCATCACTTCAGACAATGTTTATTTCTTTCTCATAATTCCTGTCATGAACTGTTGTCCTCTGCCATGCCTTCTGTTTGTCATGCCTGATTTAAATTTAAATTCTTTGGGACAGGGGAAATATCTGTATTTGTAAAATGTCTAGAAAATTTATGGTGGTGTATAATTTATGATTGTAAGGGCAGGACATATTTTAGTTTGACATTCCAGCTTATATTTTCAAAGCCATAAATAAAGTATTTATGAGCAAGATCTTGAACATTTTATTTTTACATGTTATACTTGAATGTTTATTTCAGAGATGGATAAATATTGAAATAATGTGGGCAGAACATATTCCTCCCTTTCTCCTTCTTCAAGCAATATTGAGGGGCCAATGCCCTCTTTGGTGCCAGAAAAGGGATATTTCACTTTGCTTATGAACATCCAGTATACTGTGTGTCACCAGGGAAGACTAAGCAATGATGGCTCCAGCTAAAAATGGCTTCAGAAAGGACAAACAAAGAGTCCCTTTCAAAAGCACTTGTGAAATAAGCTGATATACAGAAATGTTATTTTGATATAGCACAGAGTGAGTATGAATGTTCATCTCTTAAGAAAATATTTGAGTGCAGCTGTTGCTCTCTTGTCCCATGTGGTTATGCTTTTAAGCATGGCTTGAACTTGAAGCATTTTCCATTTACAGAAAAAAAAACCTTTTTCCAAAAATAATATTAACATGTGAGTCTCTGCTTCTGATATTTTTCTAATTAGTTAACCTCTTGCATAGCTCCCTTGTCCTCTCACTTTGCTTTATTTATATTTTCTCCCATGGCTCTGAAATCTTCTCAACTGGTTCAAGAGTGCAGGTAAGTTAGACTGTCTTGGTTTTGCTTCAAAGGGTCTTAGCTTACATATTATGATCAGTGTAAAATCCCACAAACCAAGTGTGCCACCTTTAAAGATTTAAGACTTAAACCTATCCTCCTATGATAATGTACTCACTCACAGACTTTGCTGCTGTATGTGTGAGACTGCTCTAAACTCAGGCCTCAGCAAGAGGAGGTGGTGTGTTAATGTATTAATGTATTGCTTACATCCTTATGAGAAAGGAACATCCCTTTAAACATGGGAGTGTGATCATCCAATGTACTCTGGGCCACCTGGCAATGTAGCTGAGATTGTGTGTTAGGAGCTGGGCTCATATCTGTACCGACAGTGAAATGGAGATGTAGGCAGGTCATTTTCTTATAAGTTAGTGTAAAACATACACATTTTCCAGTAGCCATGCAGATCGAAGCAAAAAGTACATTGAGCCTCTCAAAGAAGATTGGTAGACTTTTCATCTGTACTGACAGTGAAATAGCTAAGAGTTCTTGCTGTTTATCAACAGCCTTCAGAAATGTCTTTTTAGAGCATCACATTATTTTAATGAAAGTATTGAAAGTAAAAGCAGTTTGTCTTCACATATGTACTCTATTACTGCCTGAGACCAGATGACTGTTTCTGCATCTGCTTCTGAAGTGGATCTTTATAAGGGAGAAGAGAACAGAACCCTTTATCTTACCAGGAAATGGTGAAAAGGCTATGGTATATGACTAATAAACAGAAATAAACAATATAAATTGGTCAATTTCTGCTATGCAAGCAATGCACCTTTTCTACCCTTTCTGACATTAGATGCTAGATCTTTTTTTCCCCTAAGCATCCTGTATAAGTAGTCTGCAACTGTTTATTAAACCAAATTTGTTACTATTTAGGAGACTTTCTGATGCTCTGGATTGTGTATGATGCTGGGAGAGGGTGGCACACAAGGTCTCGTGATAACTTTTCTCCCTTACAGACCTGAAATACAAAATGGCTTGTGATCAGGCAACTACTAGGAAGTATTGTATATCCAAATCTTTTTTTTTTTCTTTTTTTTTTTTTTTTTTTTCTTTTCTTTTTTTTTTCCCCAACTCCTTATGCAAGGGTTCTCTGCATTGGTAAGCACCTGAACTCTCAATCACATGCATAGCATATCAGTAATCCACATGTTCACAAGAGTTTGGTACCTCCAGCTTTTACTGCTTTCATGACATGACAGAGCTAGGAGGTTGACATTCAGGACTTCATAGTAAGTGCTCAGCTTAAAATCCACCTTTGAGGAGATGTGAAAAAGTGATCTGGATGTTTCATATTAGCAGAAAAGACAGTAAGAATGATGTTATGGGAGTTACTTAGGGACCACTTCTCACTACTCTTCTTGAAGTCTAGATGACAGAATTTTACAGAAAAAATTATGCTTTTTGCCAGTTATAAAAATTAAATTAAAATGGGTCAAGCCTTAATCAGCAGTTTAAAATACATAATGATGAAAGTCAGATTATATTTTTATTTCTTTGTTTGAGGCTTATGACTTCACTGCAGTTTTCAAGCTTTAGTTATGGAGTGTAGATGCTAGTCATAAAACCTCTTGAGTCAGCAGTTTAAGTTCCTGAGGCTTTAAGAAGAATCCACATAGTCTGAGGTTCTGGATAAAATAATGCATAAGCAACTTTAGAAAGATAAAAGCAGGCTTTCAAATACCTGACAATTCATCAGTGATGCAAATTATTACATAACAGATAACAAATTATTATCTGCACAATAAATAAGTAAATAAATAAGTAAAATGATGAAATCTCCGTTCTTCCCAATCTTTACATGTGATCCAGAGCCTGCTCAAAACATTGGTAGAACAACAGAATGAACCACGTCAGCCTTGGAGCAGGTTTTGAACAAAGTCTTCAGTCAGGAAAATGGGAAGGCTGAAGCCACAGTTAGAGAAGCTGCTGAACATGAGGACTATGGGGTTTTAGGATAATTTTTGTGTAAGCTTGTCCTCCCTGTACACTGTATGATTGATACACAGATGACATTCAGCTTCTGAAGTGAGGTCTTGTTGCAAATTTGGGACCATCCAGAATTTTTACTTTCACTTCTATTCAGAGGGAGAATAAATGTTCAAAGGATGTAGCATTAGCTTGCTTTCAAATACTAAGTGCAAAATAAAGACGTAAATTACATCTCCAGCTGAGCAACTACATCCTATAAGAGAAAAAGTACTCTGAAGAGTCAGAAAGAGTGTATGACAAGAAGAAGAAAATAAACAATGTGAACCTCTAGTATTCATCTCTCTATGATGAAAACCCAGTGCTAGAGTTACACCCTTGAAATTACAATCTCATGGGTTAAGAGGGGGCTGTTATGCATCCTTTAAGCTCCCATACAGTCCTTTTAACTTCTCTGTGACTAAGCAGGTGCTACATTTTCTTCATATGCATAACGATTTCCTTGAACTTACATCCAGCCTTTCTGGTCCCTGCTGCTGGTGTGCAGACTGGGGCACTACTCCTTAAATGTAGCTCCTTGTGAAGATGACAAATTATTGCCTCTCTCCTCTGCAAAATGTTTTTGTGTGACTGGTTGATAGGTCAAGTAGTAATCATAGTGCCCAGGCTGAGGCAGGAGGGGCTACTCAGGTGTATTGCAGTTCCATCTCAGTGGGCAGTTTTCTTCCCACCAGCTGCCATGGGCAGGTAGCTCATGAAACTGATGCTCAGTCCCTGTTCTTGAGAATTCTAAATTTCTGAAATTAAAATCTCAAGAAGTCTGTGATAAAATCCTATAGACGTTATCAATCGTTCCAGAAGAGCTAGGACTATTTAATTTTGATCTACTGACCATTAGAAAACAGCAATTTGTAACCCCAGGAGTGATGAATGCAGTACTAAAGAAACATTATTTCATCTTCTCATACATGCAGATGCACAGACTTTTCTTAATTCTAAGTTGTGTATCCGGGTTTTTATAATCTCTGTAAAAATTACATCTGTGAAATTAACCACGTTTTTTGGTTTTTTACTCTGTTGCTGTTTGATCCTATTCCAACTGAATTTAATTCTGAATGTCTGTGAACCTCTGGTGTTTGCTGCAAGCAAATATTGAATGTTTGAGCTTAAGAACAACTTCTTGCTGCTAATGAAAGGGAGGGAAAGAATTTTAAAAAGCACTTGAATGCTGGTGGAATAGAAAATCCTTTATGCTCTTAAATGTGGTGTGGGCAACTCAGACCTCACCCTCACCAACACAAGAAAAATTGCCTCTTGGCTTTAAATATGGAGGTTTGGGTAAGCCCCTGCTTGAAAATGCCATACAAAAGAGTTGCAGTCCCAGGCAGCAGAATATCCATGGAGCCAGGCAGTATCACCAGGCTGCATAGATGTCTAACTAGGGTGGTTTATATCACCTCAGGTGGGACAAGGATCTTGCACAATGAAAACCCTGATGCTTCAGTGCATTGACAGCATCTGAGCTTGCTTCGGTCAACAGAAGTAAAGGGTACTCAGTGCTTTGATATGTCTGTCTCAGTGATAGAGAGGTGTGTGAATTCATGCCTTATGTTACCATCATTTTGATATGTTCTAGTACAGTTACACCAGGGCTGGGTGCCCCACAAAGGCTTTACATGGAGCACTAGCAGAACCAGGAAACACAGACAAAGTCATCAGTGATTTATCCAACCCCAGAACCCTGTGACTCTCCATGATTCCTTACAGACTTTTCAGGTATAAAAGCCACCATAAAAATTTAGGCCTCTTAAGTGACAGGAAAGATCAGAGGCTTGGATTCTTTCTTGAGCTTGCTCAACAACAGCCATCATCTGTCTAATGATCACCATGCAATAGGAAACTCAGATCAAAAAGCAAGCCATATTTACTGTCCTCTCACATCAAGGAAGACTAAGAAAGAGCTATTTATGAACCACTAAAGCTAAATCAATACAAAGATAATTTAATCTAACATCAGAAAAAAAAGTCTGTCAGAAACTCCCTCTCAAGAAAGGCTATTATCATTATTCCTAGTTCAAAGTCCAGGAACACTAATGTATTTCAGCAGCTAATAAAATGACTCTCTGGGATTTTTTAAATTTGCAGTCCACTGTGATTGTACATTCCAGGGATAAAAAGGAAAAGTACATCAATGCTTTGAAAAAAACACGGTCTAAAATGGAGTTACTCCATCTGAAAACAAATCAACTGTAATATTATGAATACCTAGCTGTTATACAGTTCACAAAGAAGTCATTGTACAGGTGGCAAAATTGCAGCACAGTCTTGCAAAGTGGCTTTTGGTGGCTGCCTGGAGCAGTGTTGGTTTCAGAAGTGCACAGTGAGGAAGTGTGCCCAGGAGTAGAAGCATTTACCAGGTCATTTTAGGTAAGTGTGTCTCCTGCCTTGCACAAGTAGAGGAAAGAAAGACAAACACAAAGCAACACCTAACCTGTGCCTCTAACCAGGATTTGTAAGACTGACAGTGCTAGGGTAATGAAAAATAGAAGATTTTTCTATTGTGGAACCCTTGCTAAAATAGTAAAAGAATTTTGGCATATTAGAAAGAGAAGAGGAAGAGTTCTATTGAAACAGAGGAAGTCAGGAAACAAGGTACATTTCCTGCACTAGGGGCCTTCTGAAAATGTTGGTGGGTCTGAGCTGTCCCTGCCTACTCCAACCCCAAGCTGTGCAGGTGACAGACGGGTGACATCATTTATGTGATGCTGCTTGGATCAGACAAAGCTGGTAGATCTTGGTGGTGCTTTATTTTTTGTTTCTTTTTTTTGTGCCTCAGCTGAAGTTTCCATCTGATGTGGCTCAGGGACCTCAGTAGTTCCAGTTCTATGCCAGCAGGAGCATGGAAATGGTGAGGAGGCCCTTGTTTCGTTTTAACTACTGTCTTCTCAGTAAAATGACCACCTTTCTATACTTAACCTATGTTTAACCCTGCAATATACAGTTCTTTCACTCCTACACTTGGGGCAAAGATAGGGACTGACCTCACAGAAACTCTGTTTCAACCTCAGACTTTTTATCTATTGCTCCTGCAGCTGTTGTTGCCTCTGCAACAACAAATAGCAAATTCTTCTGCAAATAGCAAATAATATGCACCAGGGAGTGGAAAGGGCCTTTTTACAGCCACATATTTTGGTCACGCTGTAATGAGATGAACAGGAGAAATGTCTGCCTACTGACCACCCCAGGTGGCAGGAAGGTGGCTGCTGTTGTTTCTCTCAGTGTTGCTACAGCTGTTGCTCCCCAACAAGGGTACGCTGCCAATATTTTAACTCCATCAGTTACACAAGTCTCACTTCCTCTGCAAAATGTACATAAGTGTATATACACACGTAAACATACAGTTCCTACAGTCTGCCTTTCTCCTGACCTTCCCCAGCAATTTTTTCCCCTTTAGGTGGCTCAAGTGTGTTTTCTTGGTCTCCAGCTTACCAATAGCATGGTAAGGTCAGGTTTCTGCCTGGCCTGGGGGACAATTTACCCTTGGAGAAGCTGGTGTGCCCATGGCAAGTGGGCTGGCTTGCTGGGAGGGCTGGGAACCAGCCCACTCCCTGGGCTCAGGCACTGACTCCGCTGCAAAGGGAACTGAAAACAGCCAAGAGGAAGGTGGGTACTGAGCCATCCTGCTTGAGGCTCTATGTCTAGATAACTTGCAAAATACGACTGCCTGCAGTGAACACTAAAGCATTAAGATTCAGAAATTATCACAGAAAGCAGTGCAAATGTAGGATAACCAAAGAATGAATCAAGGGGAAAATATTATTTGTAGCATGCACACACGTGGCCCCAAAAGGAAAAGACATCACCAGAGTTCCCTTCTCATCACAACTATTTCTCCTTGCTTAATTATTCTATATTTCACATTTTTTTTTCAGAAAACTCTGATACAGAACTCTCTGTGTGGTTCATTGTCAGAGCATGAATAATAATACCCTGGTAATAAAAGATTGGTTGCAGTAGTGCTTCTTTTGCTTTCTTTTTCTTTTTTATTACTGTATATTTTATAGCTTTCAAAATTATTAAAGCATAACTTTCTAATGTGTTCTTTTTTGTTGTTGTTGTTGGTTTTTTAATAGCAACACACATGTATGCTGCAGCCAGCCTGCTAAGAGTTGTAATTTGTTAAGAAGGTGAGAGTAAAGTCATTTTCAAATTGATAGTAATCTCCCTTTAGCTCTCCTCTGAACAGTTGTTGGCATTTTGCTTTGACTGTGAGCAAGAGTTTTATGAAAAAGTCTTCACTTCTCATGTTTGCATCCTGCAAATGTTATGTCTTAAATCCCTCTTTTTTCCACATGACTTCATGTGCTAGCAATTTGACTTAATGAGTAGCTACAATAAATGTGCAGTATGGAAATATTGTTATAAGTCTGCTAGAGTGTTCCCATGCTTAAACAAAGTGTTGTGTTTAAAGAGACGTGAAATATATAATTACACTGAGGCCTTTTACAAAATCCTACTTTTTAGTTCACTCCTAACCTTTTTTGGACAATGTGAGTAGCCCTTGCCTATGCCTTGTTTCTGAGCACTATTGCATCAGAGCTTTACCTTCCCTATCATCATCCATGGATATATTCAATTAATTATATTCAATATAATCAATTAAAATTGATTTCCTAGAGAATTGTTTATTTTATTAAAAGCTTTGCTAGGTTCCTTAAGTAATGATGTCATAAAAGAAAAAAAAAAAAAAGAGAAAAGAAAAATCTCACAAATGTCCATTGGTCGTTTTGTCTGGAAATCTAATTTACTGGAGGCAGCAAACAAACAGCGCCTAGAATTAAATGCAATGAGATTTCCTCTCTGGTGCATTTACAAATAATGAACAAGTCAAATCTGCTTTCCCATCTGCTTCATTGCCAGGCTGCTCCCAGTCTGGTTTTGCTCATATACGAGAGCTCAAGATATGATTCTAACGCAGATTCCACAGACGAAGACTGTGATTTATTATTTATTTGTAGGGTTTTTAAGCTCCTTTGCTATGCATGTATTTCAAAAGTTAAGGAAATAAGTTACTGCTAACTTACAACCTAAACAGCTCCAGTCTATCCTGCACCCTTTCTCACAGTTCCAGGGAACTGTGGATGACTGGTG
Organism: Calypte anna; assembly: GCF_003957555.1. Classification (NCBI taxonomy): domain Eukaryota; kingdom Metazoa; phylum Chordata; class Aves; order Apodiformes; family Trochilidae; genus Calypte; species Calypte anna. The sequence continues at coordinate 33,004,808 of NC_044274.1, read as the reverse complement.
CATTTCAGGGGGAACCTGGATGCCATTTCCAGTTCTCCCCCTGAGCAACTGATGGGCTGCCACACTCACATTTTGTATTTTCCACTGACCTGGCACCACTAGCAAGGATTTCTCACCTGAGCAGGGGCTCCCTTTGTGAGCCATATTTTGCCTCTGGTATCCTGGCCTTCTTTTTTTGCTGAGAGACCATGTGAGCACTAAAACACTGGCTATAGCGTGTCCAGGGAGGCAAAATGTGGCTGGGGATTCCTGCCCTAGGGCCAGACCTCTTGCTTCAGCCTTCATGCTATAAATAGTGTTTTCAAACTGAGATTTTTACTATTTCCATCAGAAAATCAACATTTTCTGATGTAAACACACATTTGTTAGTTGAAACCTCCTTTTTTCTTTGAGAAAACTTCTATGAGAAGTGCTCTGAATTAACATCACTCTGCTCCCCCACCCCATTATGTAAGACACTGCTCTTGGTGCTTGTACTAAACCACTATTTTGACCTTTGGACTAGGGACATCATGTTGTTGTTTTTTTTTTTTATCATGCTAGCAGCTTAGTGTGCTTCAGGGAAAGTACTCCTTTTAGTAATAATTTTGTCAAGAAGTACTGGAAAGACTACAAAAGCCAAGATGGGACACCTGTAGCAGTGAGCAAAACCAGTTGCTAAATGGTGTTTGACCTTGACACCCTAGTTCATCCTCATAAAGATGAGATAACAGGTTTTCTCATTAAATGTCTGTTCCCCTTTCTGCCAGAAGATGAGGAAGGGCTGAAAATCCCACAAGAAAGGCTGGCAAGCCTCAGCCTGATGCTGGTTCAGCCTGGCTCTGAGGAATGACATGCAGCACCATGCTAGGCCTTTGTTCATAGATGTCTTTCCTGAGAGGTTATACATTAATACAAAGTCTCCTCCTCTGCTTTATTCTTCTCAGTGTCACAGCCTCTACCACTTGACCATCTCCTGAGAATATTTGAAAAACTTATTCAAAATGCTATTTTAAGTAGTTTGTAACACTAGCACAATAATAGCACTGTCACACTGTTTTACAAGGCTGTAATTTTGTTCCCTCCCTGGCATAAACCAGGAGAACTTTAGTCTGGCTGTTTCTCCATTTGGTGACTGGCTTACTGCCTTGTAAAACAGCACGATGGGACTATTACTACTGGAGGAAGGGACAGGCATCAGGAGATCCTATTGGTCGACACCTCTTTTTCATTTGGCATAATATTTTTCTTCTTGGAAGTAGTGTATAAAACAAAATGTTTGCAACTCTAACACCTCATAATTTACTTTTTCCCTGCAATGCAAAATCAATTTTAATATAGTTTGCTTAATTTATAACAAACCTATTGATACCATTATTTGTTGTTTATACAGCACCATAACCAAGGGGGAGTGGAGGGATGTTGTGACCATCCTGCCCCACCACACCAAGGGGTGGGTGGTGGCAAGCCTACAGCCTCCTGCTTCTTCCTCTGAGCCCACACTGGCTTGAAAGGCTCTGGACAGTTCATAACACTGCAAGTGTTTTTCTAAGTACCCTCCTGGCTCTTTCTGAAATACTTGTTCACTTAAGCTTGCATGGCTTCTTGGTAGTAGGGTAGTACTCACTATCCCTGCTTGACTTATGAGCATTTCAGACAGAGGAACACATCCATGCACTGACTGGCTTTTGGCTTTTTTTGGCTGGCTTTTTTCACCACCTGCCTTCGGGACCAAACCTGTGCTGTCACTGTCCCAGTGCCACACACACATTCCTCTCTGAGAGATGCCCCCCATGCCTGAGGGAAACCTGGCATGGAAGGGGCTCTGAGTATGAAACCAGTTGGGCTTGTGCAGGCCTATATTAACTTGTCCAATATTTGTCCAATATTGGTCCACAGAAGGACCAATGTGCTACAGCTGTAGAAGGAAGACTCCCACAATTTCTTTACTTTCCCTAAAACTTGGTATGTTTTGTGATAAAATGGCTTTGTAATTAAAAAGCTTTCAAAATCTCAGAGCCAGTGCTTCTGTGTCTGTGTCCAAAATTTCTCATTATTCTCTTCTGCTTTGCCACCCTATAACATTCAGCTTGGAGTAGTGAATTATCAGACTAAACCTAAAATCTCTGTGGGCAAAAGAAGCCTCCTCTGAAATAATGCCACTTAGGCTTTGTTCCTGGTCCTGGTTGGCTTTGGCTCTTAGGTTTGTGGTTCCTCATACCATCAGACTTTCTGTGAAGATTTAAGGAGCAGCAATGTTGCAGTTCTGATTTATATGAAAATATTGAGCAAAGAACAAATGTTGTTCAGACTACTACTTGCCAGGTTTGTTTTGGTTTTGGTTTTCTTGCCCAGCATGAGGTCAGGATACTGCTGCTACTGCTGATAGTGGCAGCCTTTTTCAAGACTTTTCCTAGGGACTAGGCTGGCATGAAAGTTTCCTGCATATGTGGAAGTATCACCTCTTTATTTCCTGCATCCTCTGAGGCAAGGGACTTTTTGGGAATTGGTCAATATTGTATGAACACCAGGGCAAAATCCAGCTATACCTGGATAATGTGAGACCCTGATGGCCACAGTGAGCTGCAACAAAACAGAAAAGTCCTCAGGCTGCTTCTTGCTTTGCTAGAACTAGGTCAAATAAGTCAGCCAATTATCTCCTTTTTCATCCTTAACCTGATCTTGTACAGTTAATAAATATTGCTAAATACCTTACATCCAGATGAACAGCATTTTCTCTTCTAACCATGCAACTGCACATCTCCTTTCAAACTTGTTGGATCTCTTTAGCTGCACTTGGCCTCTGAACTGCTACCAAATGATCACTTTCAGGTTTTCTTACTTCAGGATGGATCGAAAATGGTGCCTCAAAGCCAATCAGACATGTGAAAATGTGTCATTAGAGTGGGACTGATCTCCACAGTTCTGTTTTCTGCCTTTGCAGGTCTGATTTGAGTGTTTGAGTTGCTCAGAACTGTAACACAGAGTGGCCACCATCAATGAGGCCAGGCTCTCTCCTGCAGATACCTGCTGCATCCTGACTCAGGGTCCCTTGCTTGATTTCACAGTGGCTGATGGCCCTGTGCCTCAGCCTCGGATGTCTACTGCTGATCCTGCTTTGAAGGGACAGAGCAAAGAGTGTGCATCACCACAGTTCATATCCCACTGTGTCCCTGTGAGCCCAATCAGTGAGCTCATTACCACAAACTCTAATAGGTGAAATAGGTGGGTTTCGAATGGTGGCAGCTGGGGAGTAAAGTAGACCACCCAGACCACATCCTTTGCTGCAAGGGTGGTAACCTGCATCCAGGAGCTGCAGCCACAGCAAATTCCCACATAAACTTGAGTCAGATCCCTTTAGGAAGCAGCAGCAGTATTTCAAGCAGACTGGAACAAATGTATCAGAAAAAAACCCGTGTATGCATTCTGTCTTCAAGATACCCTGGTAACTGTATAAGCTGAATTAAAATCCTTTTCAGACCCTACCAGCAAATGTTCCAATTAAACCAAATCCACTCAGTGTCTCCTCATTGTTAACCTGCTGCAGGTGTGTGAGGTGTGATCAATGCCACAGGCCTGAGGATGGCAAGGAAGGGACTCTACACAGTGCCCATCCTCCCAGCATCAGCATAGAGAGAGGAGCCCCGCAGCTCCCCACAGTCCCCTTGATCCCCACTGTCTTTTGCCAGCAGCCGTGCCCAGCCCATCAGCTGCCAAGCCACCAAGGAGAAGGCTGGGCAGCACATGGAAGGACTCTGGGTTATTTTGTCAAAGTCAATATTTCCCCAAGAAAATTGAACTTTCTTATTTAATTTTTGGAATTTGTTTCTCTGAGGGGAAGCGTGGAAAAAATGACATAAGCTAGCAGATCAAAATCTAACAAGTTTATTCAAATCTCAGATCACTTTTTCACCTTTCTTTCTTTTCTTTCTTTCTTTCTTTCTTTCTTTCTTTCTTTCTTTCTTTCTTTCTTTCTTTCTTTCTTCTTTCTTTCTTTCTTTCTTTCTTTCTTTCTTTCTTTCTTTCTTTCTTTCTTTCTTTCTTTCTTTCTTTCTTTCTTTCTTTCTTTCTTTCTTTCTTTCTTTCTTTCTTTCTTTCTTTTCCTTCCTTCCTTCCTTCCTTCCTTCCTTCCTTCCTTCCTTCCTTCCTTCCTTCCTTCCTTCCTTCCTCTCTTTCTTCCTCTCTTTCTTCCTCTCTTTCTTCCTCTCTTTCTTCCTCTCTTTCTTCCTCTCTTTCTTTCCCTCTTTCTTTCCCTCTTTCTTTCCCTCTTTCTTTCTCTCTTTCTTTCTCTCTTTCTTTCTCTCTTTCTCTCTTTCTTTCTCTCTTTCTCTCTTTCTCTCTTTCTCTCTTTCTCTCTTTCTCTCTTTCTCTCTTTCTCTCTTTCTCTCTTTTCTCTCTTTCTCTCTCTCTTTTCTTTCTTTTCTCTCTTTCTCTCTCTCTTTCTCTTCCTTCCTTCCTTCCTTCCTGGACAGAAAGCCTAGTTCCTGCTTGGTAACATTTCCAACATACCACGTGCATCTTGGCTGTGTCAGAGAGACACTTCAGAGTGCTGCTGACAGGATTTAAAGCTCACCAGTGGTGCTGGGCTGAGTTTAAAGCCCAAAGCCAGCAGGTATAGGGACTCTCTGTGTTTGCATGCATAGTTAATCAGAGATTGATTAACATCTTCAGCACAAGAAGTCCCTGAGGATCACTGTTCAATGGGGTCTGCCTCCATCCTACAAAGTAAATGTAGCATAGTACAGTCCAGGTGAGTTTGCAAAAAACTGGCTCCTAACTGTGAAGTGAGAATGTTTCTGGTCATGTCATCAGCACTTAGGACAAGTTTATTCCTTCTGCATATGCATTTGAGGGTGGCAACTCTTATTTTTCAACTAGCCCTGCCCCCCCCCCCTCCAAAAAATTCCATTTGTTTATTCATGGCTAAGCTTTCTTCTCTCTCATTGTTTTGGCTTTTTTTGGTTTTTGGGGTTTTTTTTTTTACTTTTTTTCTTTAAAGTTTCAATTGAAACCTCAGCCACTCATTTTATTGGTCCAGTGTTTCTACTCTGAGGGACTGCACACCTGGAGGTTTTTACAAGAGTTTAGTTTTAGTCTGATTCCTATAGGGTTTTGTCCCTCTCTCTTAACAAGAATCAGAATAGCTTACATTCCTGCACCATGCCTTTCCTCCCAAAGGATCCTAAAACCATTTACAAACTATAAAACTGCTTTTTCTGTAAACAGAAATCACTTTACCCACCAGCAAAGTGCAGCCACCTGGAGGAGAAGGAGAGGGGAGAGCAGCAGCAGCTGTTTAAAAACACCTCACATTTTTACATTTTAAACTGGAAAGTGGTAAATTGTGTATCCAGCTGAATGTATGGCTGCAAATTAGGAAGGTAGGATGTAATTTTTCAAACTGTAATTTGACCAAGAGAACATCCCCAGCTCTCTCCCCAAGTGCGAAGATGCATTTAATTTTAGCACGCAGTCAGGATAACAGCTTACGACTTCTCAGAAAGAAAATCAGGACCCTGGCAGGAAATCATCTTAATGTTGGGTGGAAAGGAAGAAAAGAACCAACTGAACAATGAACTCCCAAGAACAACTGTGTAACATGATTTCACAAAGGACTAAGTGCTGAGCAAACTCTGTCTGCTTTTTTTCCCAAGTCTTAGAAAATTACAGCCCAAGGGAATGTGGCTGCAACAATTCTCTTGATGGCACTCACAAATATAAGCTTTCTCTTGATAGTTAAAATACAGCTCTTGTTATCATTAATAGTAATAGTAATAATAAACACTTACTAGTGAACACAAAAGTAAAACCAAGTTCGTGTGAACATATTCAAGGCTGCTTTTATTTCTTTTCAAAAATATTTCTCTTTGATGACTTGAAACAGATACTGAACTCTGTTATGGCAAGCTGTGTACGTGGCAATGCGTACATGAAAGGTACAGAAAATTTAACACAGGTTTGGAGTTATCATATGCACTTTACCTGACTGGGGACAATATGCCAAGGGAGAAATTCATATGCATTTTAAAACACTGCAGCCAGAGTAAAGATTTGAAATGGCCACCCTATTGAACAGGAATTCCACAGAAGACACTAGCAGTTATTGAGGCTGCATCACAGCACAGTCATCACAGCAAGAATAATTACTGATTATTTAGCACTTTGCATCATTAGCATAGGTAATTCTGGCATAGATAGAGTATGGTAATGGCTAAAGTTTGTAAATGTGCATTCAATTACTATAGCTTGAGGGTAAAAATAGAGCCAAAGAGAACTGTTTTTCTAGGAAGAGATCTTTGGCATCTGCCATTTATTTTTTTTTCATCTAAATATGAAATGAGGTTTGTGGGTAAGAAAAAAAGCTTTGGCTTTGTCAGAAAGCTTGCTCAAAGAGTAATAAAGAATTGTAACTTATATTTTGTGTAAGTAGCATTTATTGTGCAAGTATATAATATCTTCTGTAATAACTTTAATAAGTCCATGTGATTGTTCAATAAAATTTACCAAATGAAAGGGATATTTAATGGCTCCATTTTTAACACTAATGATCTACCACATATTTATACCATGTGGAAGACATGGGCGCCCAAATAGATGGGCTCAGAGTAGGTTCAAGACAATATTTTAGGCAAAACTGGAACTTGGATTCAAAGGTAGGTTCAAAACCAGCCCCAAAACACCTTTTCTGCACTTGCAGGACTTCCTGTAGAGAAACAAGATAAACCAGGTGCCTCGAGTTGCCAAAGAGTGGGCGGGAGTCCACCCGTGCCTGGTTAGGGCAGGCCCCCTATTACCAGGGGGCCAATAAAGGTGGGACACACACCTACAGGGGAAGCTCACTCTTGTGCAAGGCAATGGAGAGGCCAGCAGCTCATCAAGCCTCAGGAGCAAGAAAGGCTCATCCTGCTACAACTTCCCATCTGCATGACAGTCAGAAGGCAAGAGAATACTGTTCTTGTGAGTTATTAATACTGGAAACATCACCTGCTTAACAGCTGTCTGTCTGACTATCCTTTGTTTGTTCTTGAAATTTCAGAAGTAAAGATATCTTCAGTCAATTCTCCCTGCATTTTTGTCCCATGCAGAAGAAGTCCTTTCAGATTTCAGATATGATCCAAACCTATGGAGGAATTTATGATCTGAAAAACTATTCAACTCTTCCACCTAAATGCTATGTTGTGCTGGTAGGAAGCTTGGCTGTGTAGCAATGTGATGGGGTTACACAGAAAGGCATAATATCCTCTCCTAGTGCTCATGAGTCTTCCTATTCTGTAATGAGAATAAAATCCTCTATTAGTAGAGGATAACTCAGAAAGGCCTGAATTACCTTTTGAGGGGGATTTCCATGAAGGTGTGTTCTTTTCCCTCTTTCCCTTGAAGAGATGCAGTAAGACGCCAAATAGAGTCCATCCCTCTAGCTTTTTCAAATTAACTAGATGGGTTGCACAGCCAGCATTAGTCTACAGTTCCTCCATTTAAATCTAACCTAGAATGGGAGGAAGCAGCCAGTCATTTCCCAAAATATAAATTATTTCATACCCATCAGAAGGCTTTCAAATGTTTTAAATCCACATCACAGGACACTAATGCCAGTTGCAGTAGTAAGTAGCACCCTTTTTTTGTTCAGGTAGATGATTACTTGTGTAGAACCACTTTGAGAAGTGATTGTTTCATGTTAAGTTTCAGGTGGTTGTGATGGAAAGAAAATGCCAATATTCATTCTGCATCCCATACAACAGGCCAGTTCCTATAGTTATTTGTAAGTTCTACGCATCCAATGAACCATTTCCAGGCACCGGAAAAACAGGGATTTTTGTTTCTTTTTTTTTCTGATTTCTAACACACGAGCCTTCTAATTTAAATTTGATACTCTAGAGGCAATATAGTTAGTGGATTTTCTTACCTCTCTTCACTATGGAACAAAGTTGCTATCTTACATCGGAACTTTTTACTGCTTCTTTTTCTAAAGATCTCAAGTATGTATTTAAGCAAAACAGATTTCTAATTTAATACTTTATTAGTGCTTTGCATAATTTTAAATAGATTTGAATTTACAGAATTCTGTGAAGTCAAAACTTGATTTTCTAATGATCAATGGAAAGGTATCAGAGGCAAATTCTCCTATAGACTTTGGTCATCATCATCCAAACCCAGACTTCAGAGATGAATATGCAAACCTACAAAGATCACTCAAATGCCAGTGAGGTTTTTGGGTGGCATTGGGTTGCTGTGCTCTTGTTGGGTTGTTCTTCTCTGCTGACCACAGCAGAAGTAAAAGGGGCTGGCTGAAACTTCCTTTTGCTAATTTGTGGGTATGATTTTAATTCCTTTGGAATGAGAGCTGTAGCTGGCATTATGCAGCCCTAAATGATTATAGGAAATCAGAGGGTAACTGGAAAAGGAAAGGGATTAGAAGGATGAAAAAAAAAGGATAGGGACACAGCCTCAACCCCAAAACAGTTCCTATTGCATGCGATTCAAGCCATGCCTATTGTGCTCAGCTGCCTTTCCCAAGCACTTGTTTTTGATCTACAACACACACAACGGTGGTAAATATTAAACCAAGGGAACATTTGCAAGCTATCAGAAGAGGTGGAGTCACTCAGGCAACTGGAAAGGGAAACTCTGCTATTTCTCAGGATATTTATAAAAGGGTACCCCCACTGCCATTTGTGCTTCAGGGAGGTCCTTCCCTTGATTGCTGATAGTGTGTACTTTAGCCATGTGTGGTGCAGCAGATTGGAATCAGCACTTTGAGCCACAGTTCCCAGAGCTTCCTTTGAACTTTGCAGCCCTATGCAATAAACTTATGTGTGGCAATGGACTGGCCCACCCAGAGAGTGAGATATTTCTTGGAAGCTGGGTTCCACTTCCTTACGGCAAGCTACTGTGAAAATGCTATGGTAGGCTCTTTGTGTCAACACTGCTTCTCCCTCCCCAGCTTGCCCCAGCCTGCCCACTGAAGGGAAACTAGGACTGTCCCACACAGAGTAGCACCCTTTTCTCAGTGTTGCCTCTCCTTTGGGACCTTTCATTACAGTCCCACTCCACGTGGCTTGCTTGCAAAGCAGGATGTTCGGTGACAACATCACACTTGCCTAAAGCTATTGTTTCAGCTTTTGTTTTTAATTGCAGCACTCTCAATAGCTGGCCATTTTCCCTTTTCTTTGATTGTGAGAGAAACGGGGCTAAGTCCTATGTGTTTTGTTAGTGACTTTTAAATCTGTAGCTCATTCTCAAAACAACAGTTGGGAAATACTTTTCAGGTCCCTCTCTCAGCAACAGCTGGTGCATTTTCAAGGATTTATGTTTAAAATGAGAGCAGAGAAGGGAACACCAGAAGGGGCGAGCAAACCCATCAGCACTCTTATCCAAACACACTGTCATTCTTGTGATTGATGGGGTCCCTGGCCAAACTCTGGAAGGCTTTCAAACACACCCTGTTCTGGGGTGGTGTGAGTTTCAGAGGGTCATTCTGGCAGGTGTGACTATACACAGATTAACTGTTAGGTCCCAAAATAAGTATTGATTCCAGGAAGATAACAAGTACAATTTTCACAACTCACTACCTTTGAGCAAAGTAAATTGTCTTGGAGCTTAGGGATAGCCAGGAAAGACCCTGAGAAATTTAGAGTTCACTCTACACCAAGCATTAAGATAGTAATTTACTACTGTTGCAAACCACCCAAAACTGTGAATGTATGTTTTTATTCTGTGGCTTTAAGCAAACTAACCACCACTACCAAAAACAACAACAGAATATCTCAAATCATATATTAAAATAAAATTTTAGTCTCGTATCTGGGAAAAGCAATTTTCAAGGACTAGCTTATCAGCAGGAAGAGGTCTGTTTTATGGCCATCTTTTCACTAAGAAAGAATCCTAGCTTCAAATGCCCAAGAGTCCCAGATTTGAAAGGGAGCAACCTTATTATATTGATGTTGATACCAGAAAAAATATTTGATACAATAAAAAGCTAAATGCAAACGTGACTCAATCTTGCAATTTCAAATACACTAACTAAACAGAAGGTCAAATATTCACACCTTTTAGAGTGAACTCAGTTCTGATGTCTATAAATTAGAACATGTTTTTCTAATGTTTGCTTTAAATGTGAACTATGACTAAAAGTGTGTATCATCCTAAAAATGCACTGCCTGGACATCTGTTCCAATGTCAAACAAAAGCACTTCCTTCTGTTTCCAGAAAGTGAATAGCCATCTTTTTTTTTCTTTTTCTTTTATAAATAATATTTTGCACATACAACCCCTTCCACTGACATTCCCAGAAGTGGAAAAATTCTTCCTATATCTTTAAGACTGGAAAGTGTGAAGTGAGGAAGAGAGAAGGTGTTATATTCCCAGTGACCTAGGGAAAGTCAGAGCAGATGTAAAGAATCAGCTCCAGTTCATCCCTCTGCTAATGTGTTGCTGTAACTATTAAACCTTATCCTCTTTGTATTAATAACAGGTCGGTGGATCATTACCCACCCAGCTCATGGATCTACTTGGAAATAGGCTTTTTCTGTGTTTTCCCAGGGTTCTCTGGAGAATAATAGACTCATAGCTTTTCTCTGGAATTGGCATGGATGGATTAAAAGAAGAAACCCCAAATACAGTGTGATATTTGTGGGTCTATACATTTGGTGGGCCTCGTGGTTTTGCCACTGGGCAGATGGGTAGAACTCAAAGACTTTATTCAATTACTGTATGAGCTTTGTGGCTGCTTCCAGATTAAATACTCTGGGAATTTGCCTTTATACTGGAAAATGCTGGAATTAATTTTGTTCTGACAATTGTACTAACCATGGTCAATGCTTCATCTCCCGTCACTGAAGGACAAGGAAAATTTCTCCCATGTATGAATCAGATTTGTCATGCACAGAAACCTTGCTCCTGGCAGAGCTTCATAATCAAGCCCATGGATGCTGCAGTGTTGCTTCTCCTGCTTAGCCAGCTGCCTCAAGTCCCTGTCTCTTTAAAAGTCCCAACTAACTTGTCAAAGGGACCCAAACGCCTGCGTGTGTCAGAGGCTGGAACATCTTAGCACTTTACAGACACTCAAATTGGTTCATTGTGCATGTGCCTCCGGTCTGCACTGGCACATGAATCACCCTTTAAAAGAGAATTCTTATTTAACTTTGTACCACTTTAATGGCATAAAAGCAACTAGATGTTTCATTTACAACAGGGTTTTGAATCCTGGCCTTGAGAATCTCATTCTGGTTTTAATTTCTAAAATATTTTTGTTTTAATATATTTTCAGTGATTTAAAGTGTACACAGAGTGGAAAGGGAAAAGACTGCAGAAGAGTCACCATGTTACATAGCTTGAGAAAGGCTGGAACTGGATGGCTGCTGTAGAACAATGCACATTTAGAACAGCATAGTGTCTGTGCTGGCAACTCTAGGGAGCTTTGAAGCAGTGTGGATAAAATATGTCCCCTGTGTGAGGCTATATTGCTCTGCCAGAGAACTGCAATGGAGATGAGATGCCAAAGGGTAAATGCAGAAAAGTTCTCAGTATCTCACTGAACACCAGAATTATGAAAAGTGGTCATAGAGGATGCTTTGTTGTTGCAAATGCAGGAGGTACAAGGCTGATAAAGGGAGCCAATGACTCTTCGACCACATATGCCCCATATATATTGACAATGTTGTCTCTGTGGTCCTTTTATAGGTAATGGAAAGAAACCAACCTTCTGTGGGAGATAAACTACTTCAGAACTTACTTTAAAAAGCAATAAATCATTCTCTGCACTGTATGTTGATTTGATAGCTACTGACTATGAAAAGATTCTGGACTGACTAGCTCATAGGCACATCTCTACATTGTAACCTGTACCTCACTACAATTAGTCAGATAAAATCCTATCCAATGTAACTCACCACTGCAAGGATACCTTTTCACATACACCTTGACCACACTGATTTTTTTTTTTTTTTTTTTTTTTTTTTTGTAGTGAGGGCTGCTGATTCCAGCATCATAGTCACTTTTGTACTGCTTGAGGTCTTGGACTGGGCTCTGCATCCTTTTCATAGGTCTTCATGAGCAAACACCTGTGGGAGAGGCTGAATGAAAAACTGTACATATATACACATTTTTATAAAATACATACAAACATGTATAGGTACAAATACTGACACAAAAAGTAAGATTTTTGTTCTGAGTTTGGAAGAACTGTTGTAAAAGTGTAGGTACTTGATTAATAAGAGCTAATTTATTCCTTACTAGTCCTTGCTGGTGTCACTACATGAGGGATGTGGCACAGTGTTGGCTCTGCATGAGACCCACTGTGAGACAGGGGTTACAACATGCAAGATGAGAAGATTCACACTGAGTGTCATGTAAAATTTATAAAACTGAAGTGTTGTTTCTTGTCACTTCACATACATGACTACAAAACTTCTGATAAACAGGTTCCTGATGATGACTTACTTACTCTTTTCTGACACTGAATATGATCTGGTCATGAGTTACCATCCTAGAGTTAACCATGATGTCTTTTGGGCACCTACAGTAAAACTTTAATTAAATTTAACTTGTAGTTTATTTGTAAAAAAGTAAAAATCAAAACCAAGCCCAAACCCACTCGCCTCCCCTCCAAAAAAGAAGGAAATGCTCAAATTCAATTGATTATATCTAAAAAAATCAAATAAATGGTGATGGAATTCTGGATAGTATTTTCTTCCTTGTTGGGCAGCTGGCTAATAGATTGGGTTGCTCTGAAGGTTGTTCCCAAATAGTGATTTTGATGTGCAGCAGAAATCCAAACTAAACTTATATATGTTTCTAGTAATGCAGTAGTGCAACAATTTCTAAAACAAAGGAAATACATTACTTAAATGTGTTATGCACTCTGAAGGTGAGCTGAAGCCTTCTAAAAATGATGAGCCTCTGTTAACTTCCTTTCACACTCAGTTTAATTTTCTTCTTTAGGACAGTATACTAGAAGTAGGGTGTTGTTTTGGGTTTTTTTGGCTTGGCTTTTTTTTTTTTTTTAATAAAGTTTATGTTATATTAGAGTTTTATTCACCCAAGCATAGTCAGAAAGGGAGTAAGTTAAAAAACAGTTTCTGAAGAGAAAATCCTATAGAGAAATCAAACTTTGAAATAATGAAGCTAGGTGGAAAGGCATTTGCTAACATTCCCATAGTTGCCCAAGTTATCTGAGCCCCAAGCAGAAGTGTGAGGAGCAAAGGGGGCACAGAGGAAGTAAAACACACAAGCAGGAGACACAGGCTGTTTGGAAGGGTATTTTAAAATATCCTCAATATTAACCGTCAAAGAACAATTCTGTGTTACCGTTAAAATTAAAAAACAAACAAAAAAATAAACAAAAAAAGGAAAATTTATATAAACTAGGAAAATAATGAGAAATTATGGTGTAATAGTTTCTTCTTGCTCTTACTCGTGCCATCTGCTTCTGTGAAAACACTTTCTAGTTTGTTTAAATATGAATATCTACCCTGAAAATCATGTAACAATTTCTCTCTCAAGCCTAGGCAGGGACTTAAATAGATGCTAATAATTTATATGGTTTTAGTGAAAGCTGTTATTGTTTAGATACCACACTAATAAAAAAACATTGCTATCATCTGGCATAATAAGCTATATTGTTTTAGGTTAAGATAAAAGTTCACTAGAGTGATTTGCTGACTCATCGTAAGAATTGAAAAGCTGTTTATCTCGATTAGTTAAAGACCTGTAATCACAGCAGTTTGACCTCAAGGAAGGCAATTACTCTACAAAAGCTCTCTACAGGAAACCAGACATTAGCCTTGGCTAATTAGATTGACATCCAAAATCTGCCCATGTAGGAAAGCAGATGGTTTTGGTAACACCAGCATGCAAACAGCAACTGCAAACACTGCAAGAGGAGCACCCAGAAAAGAAACTGCCTGTCAATGATGTCCAAGACTGAAATTATTTTCTTGATGGCCTTTGTAACTTGCTTTAAGAAAAATCCTTTTCCCAGAGACAGTTTCTTTTGGAGGAAGATGGAAGAAGTGAATGGCAGCCTGGGATATTTACTCAATTTATTATGGGAAAAAGTAGATGAGACTGGTTCCATAAACTTTGTTATTCCTTGTTCTTTTGGCAGTGACTAGTCTTCTTGTGCCTTCTGCCACATTCTGAAATCCTTCCTCTCTTCACTATCTATCGAGCTTATGTTTAGGATGCAGTAGACTCCCTACAAATGGTCCAAATACATCCCATACATCCCAATACATACATAAAATAGCATTTAGTTTACACTAAAGATGCATCATTTGCACACAAAATAAAGCTATTTGGTTTAGATTTGCAGTTTTAACTTCTATAGATATATAAATACAGATTTGTTTATTCCTGTGGAGATTTTTTTAATGTGCTCAGCATCTAGCTCAAAATAAGATTCGAGTTCACACTTTTTTAAGAAAAGAGAATTTCAGATTTTTTATTTAGTATTCTTCCTGTATGACAGCCATATTTTAACCTATATTTGAATATTTTCTCCAACAGTTTCGTACTCAATGTCTTGCCAAATTATTGAGCTGGTGTCATTTGTGTGAGCACAGCATAATGAAAAAAAGAGTTGTTTGACAGTGTGACAATGTATGGTGACCATAGACACTGAAATGCCAAACTTCTTTATATTCTCCAGCAACAGCTACAGAGCAAGCACTCTGTCTATCAAGAGCAAGAGTTTCAGCAAATGATCAGCCTGTGAATTTGTATGGTCACCCAATAACCCACATCAGAAGAAGCAGAATGGCTTAGCCCTGCTCTGAAAGCATAATTGTGAGTGAAGAGAGAGTCAGGTGTTGCTCTGCACACTGAGTGTGCCCCACAACACCATCAGGGTTCCTGTGCCATGGCACAACATCTCCATGGGAAGGGCTGGCACAAAGCAGGCAGTTTGCTGAGTTTCTGACAAAACGGGAGACCCTGATACGTTTCTGGATCAAACAGCAGTTTTTCTCATACATAGATAAGATACAGAATTTGTGGGGTCTTTTTCATGGCTCTGGTCTTTCTCCTAAATGTCATTGGTGAACCTGGCCTCATTTTCACAGATACCAGCTCTGAGCACACAATGGGCAATTTGCCTGCTGGAAACAGTGACAGCACGCAGCTTCCTGATGCCACCAGATAAAGTTATACTCTGAGCCTCAGAAAAAAAAAAAAGTATTTGAGAAAACCTAAACTCGAAGTTGGCCTAAACTAACTATTCTCTTTTGCAGTTTTACTGGAGGACACAAGTATCATACATATAAAGGGTATTATGATCAGATCCTGTGTCAAAATTGTCATATCTATTACTAGTGAAAGACTGGACCTCTGGAGAATTCATCTGAACAGTTTTGATTAATGCTTCTTATGCTATTTAAAAATATTAAAATAATATTGTTAAGTGTTTCACAATAAAATAAGATGTTCTAAAGTAAAGAACCTCAAGTAATAGGTTCTAATACATATAAAGGTTTGAGGATATTTTTAGTAAAAGTATAGACACAGAAGTTAAAGCCATAATAAGATATATTCTTGCAGCATGATTAAAAATTATAATATGGTAAGTGATCTGATGAGAAGCAATATAATCACTACACATAAATAACAGAGATGTGCCTGTTTTTCTTTTTTCCATTGTATTAACAAAAAAAAAAATTACTTGATATCAGAATATTTTATTGTCTCAAATGCAATTTTAAGAGCACAGTGTTATGATATCATTTTGTTCTTCCTGCCACCTACGTTATTTTACGATCCAAAAGAAGGATGAGTCAAAAAAATGGAGTGAGTTCTTCAAGTGCTTGTAGATGACTGTTCATGGATATTGCTGGGGAACGTTCCTGCCTGCTTCTTCTGTCTGTCACTGAACATTTCATCCAACAGCTAAACCACTTTTGCTATGTCTTCCACAATTGTCCATAAACTTAATAGAAGAAAGGACTAGAGTATCTTGCAGCTTTTATGAGATTCAGATTAAATGGGAAACAGGGAAGAAAAAATGCCCCCTGTGGAGTTAAATGTGCTCTGTAGTTTTTTTTCCTTCTGCAATAAGTGAGAAGGATGGCAAATTCTGCAATAAATATTAACAAATGTACTTCTCCTGTGTTTGCCATTCATTTATTTTCTAGTCTCAACACAAACAATATTTTACTTCTTAACTAATTGATGAGAAATATCTACATTTGTTAAGTGTTGTTTGAAACTCCCTAAATGTAAAAAGAAAAAAAGAAAATATGTATACAAAGGAAACTTTTTTTGTACTAGTCCTGTGCAATAATCTTTTAATCAAAGACTTGCTAGTATGTAGGGAATAATATGACAGATAAAATGAATATTCTTCCTCTCACCCTTCCCAACATCTACTCTTGCCCCAGATTTATCTGTCTTTTGCAACATGGAGTCTTTAGAAATGTCAGGAAATTGTTCATTATGTTCATAGACATTCACATCATGTCTCAAATTTGTTGCTTTTGAAGGCAAGTCCAGAAACTGCAGAAGTCCATTTACATTGCTCCATGGAAGACTGTGGAAAAGAAGGCAAGGACCTGGTCTTTTTCTGGGTCAGCTGCAGTTTTCTGCTGAAACAATTCAGCATCACTGAACACAGCTCTTGTGTTATTACACTGCCAGCCCTCTCAGAACTAGCTGGTCTAAACCTGACTCAAGTTGTCTCATGATACTCAACTGTTTTTCTAGTTAGAGTAGAGATCAGTGTCAAAGAAAATGCAAGGATACAAAACCAGATAACTTTGTACAAACCCCATCTTGTTTACAATCCCTCTCAATCTCACCACTACTATTTCTTGTCTGTTCTTGTGTCAGAAATACCTCCTTCCAAGGGAATACACAGAGTCACTTTGTGGGGTTGCGCACAGGTATACTGCTGCAGTCACTGGGCACTTTCTTAGGGTAGAAATAAAATGAAGACCTAGATTATTTATTCACAAAAAAACCCAACAACAATAACAATAACAACAAATGAACAAACAAAATAATCCACAAAAAGACCAAACCAAACAACAAACAAACAAACAAAAACCCAAAACAAAACAGAGGAAGCATAGCAAGATTATTTCCCCTGGTCTGCCCTTATTTCCATCTCTTGCCTTAATTCTGAATCATGACAATTCTCCTCAGTGTAAGACCATCCTAAAGACCATTGGCCCTACAGCTACTTGAGGTTTCTGTATGGAGACAAAACTTAGGGAAGGCCCTCAAGCACCAAGTGATGAATTCCTCTCAGCATGAAGCAGTTCAGGAAAGTGAAGGGGTTGCAGACACTATGAAGACTCAAGGCTATAAAGGAGAAGCTTGTGTGGGTTTCTGATCTAGTCTTGCTACCTCTTATGGTTTCCTCATCTGGCCTCCAAATCCCATGCTTCTCAACTTACCCAGAACCAAGAATGATGTCCTTGCAAACTTATAGACATCAATCCAATCTTCCAGCATGGCACTGGAAATCCACGGAGGGATACTTAGAAATTACAGTGTGTGTCAACACTGGAAATGAATATGCTAGTTTCCAATTTTGCAGTTCTATTCCATGCCATGGTGTTTCAAAGGTCAGAGAACCATCCCAGCTGCCTCCAGGACCTTAGGGATATTATTACAGTGACATGAGAAAAATACACATATCTACTGTGTGACCTACCTTAGGTGATATTGCTCTGGCAGGAGGGTTGGACTTGATGATTTTCAAGGTCCCTTCCAGCCCTAGCATTCCATGCTTCTGTGATACTTGCCCACTCCATATGAACATGGAGTTTAAGCCTACCTGCTTTATAGATGCTCCAAGAGAGCAGAAACAAACAGCTTCTGTTTTGCAAACCCATTCAGTCTCTTGGTAGTTTTTGACAGAAGGATGACCAAACACATTGGTGGGGCATTGGAGAATGGAAGTGGAGGAGGGAAGTCATATATGGCTGTTTGTTCATCAAGACACGTCTAAATCCCAATGAAGAGACACTGGACCCAAATCAGGGTCCCTGAGTGTGGTGCCCCCCCAGTATGTTTTTGGGAAGGTAGCATGTTTTATATATATATAGGATGAAAAACTGTATCTCGGTAAAACACAGAAAGTAAATATTTAAAGAAAAAGAAACACAATTAAATAAATGTCTTGTGTTTATATTTCCATGGGCCTCTGCCAAGTATTTCGCTGCCTGTTACCCATCTAATGTTCAGTGTACCATATGTTTTTTAAACCAGTGGATTAAACTCCTCCATGGTTGTGAAAAACATCAGTGTATTTTTTCTGGACTTCCTCTGTCTGCATTTGTTGTTAATTTACAAGTTTCTCACATACTTCTGACAACGTTTGTCTGTCTGTTTACATGCTTTAGATTTCTGATGGAATGTATATATTGCTTTTACTGCCACCCAGGACCTGTTGTTCTCAGGAACATCAAATGCTGCTCAGCCATATTTTAGTGGACATCTGAAAATGCAGACATGTACCTGCGATGTCTTTTCATTCCCAAACTCTCTGAGTCCTGCTTTTTAATGCTTAGAGCACCATCTCCCTTCACAGAAAGTAAGACTGTTACTGCATTTGATCAGAGGTCTCAATCTCTGCTCAAAGTTCAGGAAAAGTCTTCATCCAAATATTTTTTAAGTGAGTAGCAATGAGATCAACACACTCCTAATTTTAATTTAGACTCTATCATGGCTATTTCAGCTGCATACTTCATCACATTTCATGGTCATAGCACACATTAGAAGCTATCTAGGGAGTTGGTGTTTTGCACACTGCTTTTGTACATCTGGAGATGCACACATCTCATTCTCAGAAGCTCAGCTCCTGAAGACACAGCCACAAGTGACACCCATTTTTCCTTCTCTCAGTTCTTTGATCTGTCAAATGGAGAAAGGGGTTCCTTTAACTCCCACTGATATGAGCCTATGAATTACAAAGCAACATTACAATAAGGCACAATTTTAAAATCCTTTAAAGTTTCTTGAGAACATGGTTGAAGCATAAGGATTATTCTCGGTGTTTTCCAGCTTACCTGGAAGCAGAAAATATGAAGCACAAACAGAACAGCAGTAAAGACTAGTGGAACAGCTACCCTCCTTTTGAATGTATAAGCAACTGATGACACATTCATATTGGCTGGATGTAAATATCCTTGAGAATGTGTTTGCCAGCAAAAACCTGACTGGAGCAATAAGTATGGACAAATGACACATTTGTAAATGGGACTATTTTCTGCAGGAATCCCCTCATCAGAGGGGCACTCACCCTCACTGGAGATGCCACATGTATGCCATGTGCTCACACGAGCATGCCACATGTAATGTGTGCGTCAAGCATCACAGAATGTTTTGACCCGGGTACCTGCAAAGGGGGGAGTTGTCCAAGAGTAGGCATTCTCTCCGCTGAGCTGTGTGGGGGGTCAGCCCTCCCCACACACTGTCCTCCACAGGCAGATGTTTGACAGCATCAGTTCCCAGAGGTGGATGGAGAACTCATGCCCATACAGAGCCCCTAAGAGTTCATGGGATGACTCATTAATTGCTCATTAACAGTGGGAAAAATGATGAGGTTGTGACTTCAAACCAGAACCATCCTTCGCAGCGCTCAGTCATGGGCATAATTTCTGATGTGAGGGGAAGCAATGTGTTGTGTCTAAATATTCTGAGCAGGCATCTTTTTGAGGAGCTACCTGGTTTTTCTTATAGCTTTAGCCTTTTACAGAATATGAGGCATCAATAACTGTTTTGACATTAACACTTTGTTTTCATTTTTTTGATGAGGACCCCAGCAAGGACTGGGAGAGTTCCTGAAATTTTTAGTTAAAATCCAGACACAAGGCTGGCTGATGAATCTCAATGATAGATCAGTGCCTAATTCTCATTGCTTCCCAGAGCTAGGAGCAGCCCACATAACTGTTGACCTGTTCTGCTCAGCCTGGGCTGTTGCTCTCCATCAACTGAGGGGTGAGAGCTGTGGAGGAAAACATCTTGCTCACACCACATCAAGTTCAATACCCACCACTGTCCAGTTTAGCCTTTCCTTTCTTCCCTTTATCTTTGACCTTGTTTTGCATGCCTTCTGTCAGCAGCACAGCTCCTTTTTTGGAAGAAAGTCTGAACATAAACCCAACTTTTGCTCTGAACTCCAGACTGGCAAAAAGAGATCTTGATGATCACTGGATGCAATGGTTACAGAGCAGACACAGCTCTGCAGCAGTTATCAGGGCTGGGTTTCCATCCAGTGTAGCATATTTCTTCTAAATAATCTGCTTTCAGTGTCCATGAAAGATAGGACAAAGCTCATTAAAAATACTGGCAAAAGAGATTCATACTTAATGTTAAGAAATTTATTTTAATGGTAGGGTTGGTGAGGTATTGGCATGGATTTCCAGGGCAGGGTGAGAATGCCTGGCACTTAAGGGTATGGCAAATGTCTATCAACAATAACATAATTCTGTGAGTTATTTGGATCTTACCAAGTTTCTTGTCTATTACTGGGCTTCTAAGGAGTAACTCAAGTAAAAATTCTCCTTTATTCTGTACAACTAGGCAGGGAAGGATGAGGGTTGTGGGGGACAAAAAGTATCCCCCAATCACCAGACAACAAATCCCATCAGCCTCATGCCAGTTCCAGCATCAGAAGTACCCTGCTGCACATGCTGTTGGAGCAGGCATGGGATGCAGTCTCCCAGATAGTGGAGAAGACACAGGGATCAGCCCCTTGCATTGCCCACATGTGTCTGCAGCACCACTGATACTGGTCTCTCTGGGAAGAACCAGTGAGCCCCTTGTTTTATTACTAATGCACATACATACATTCAAGGAATAAAAAGGCACTTTCACTCTAGACAGTCCTTGCACCTTCCTAACGCACTACTCATTTGTTGGGTCTGGAGCCACTTTAAAGGGGAAAAGATGTGTGGAGAGGCTGCAGATGCATATCTCTGTCTAAATTACTGTATGCACACATGTAAGGAGGACCCTGGGAACTACTGACCTGTCAGCATCATCTTTGTGGCTGGGAAGATTATGAAGCAGATTCTCCTAGAAGGTGTGATTAGGCACATGGAGGAGAGGAAGGTGATCCAAGTCAGTCACCATGGCTCCACTGAGGGCAAATCCTGCCTGATGAAGCTAGAGGCTTTCTGTGATGAGGTAAGTACATCAGTGGACAATGAATGACCTGTGGATGACAGCTATTTGGACTTCTGCAAGCCCTTTGACACACACCCTCCTCCCCCACCAAGACCCTCCTCCCCAAGTTGGTGTGACTGTTCAATGGAACAGGATGATGATAAGGAACTGGCTTGATCCAGAGGGTAGTGGTCAATGGCTTGAAGTCCAGATAGAGACCAGTGACAAATGGTGTTCTTTAGGGTGCATACTGGGGCCTGCATTGTTTAATACTTTTATCAACAATATAGACAGCAGGATTGAGTGCACCATCAGCAAGTTTGTAAATGACACCAAGATGCGTATGCTGTCAATAAGTCAAAGGGACAGGGTGTAATCCAGAAGGACCTGGGCAAACGGGAGAGGTGGGCCCAGGTGAACCTCATGAGGTCCTGCATCTGGGTCAGAAAAATCTGCACTATCAGTAGAGGCTGGGCAATGAGGTGTTAGAGAGCAGCCCTGCAGAAAAGGACTAAGGGGTGCTGATGAGTGAAAAGATGGATGTAAGCCAACAGTGCACACTTGCAGCCAGAATGCCCATCACATCCTGGGCCAGATGACATTTACAAGTCCCTTATAGCCCAAAATATTCTGTGATTCTGTGTTCAGAACTTTATCGCTGGGATAGTAGACTGTCACTGCCTCCAAGAATATCTCTTCAGATCTCCAGGCAAGAAAATTGCTGTGAGGTTGTAGGTGGAGATAGTTTGTGTGGGACTGCTTTGCATGCTTCTGCATTGAAATACAGACTTTGTCCTGAGAATGCAAGTATGGCCATCTTCTTTACAAAGCAACAACAGGAATTTAAAGTTGTTTTATTTCCAGATAGGCAATGCCTGGTAGAAATGCTGTTGGGAGGAATGGCAGGTGTTTGCTCTCATGGAACCTCTTAATGTCACTGCTCGCCTGAATATTAAAAGGGAACATTTGTATGTGAAGGGGTAAAGAAGGGTCAGGGTCACATTGTTCTTTGCTGTCTTTGTTCTGCTAGAACAAAGCAAAGAGTCAAAATGAATCCACAGAGGGACAGGCAGCCAAACTGAGTGCTTGGGAACCTGTTTGCATTTGTAACTAGTGTAGTGTTAATTAAATTGAAGTGGATTCAGAGGCATATTTTCTGTGCTGGTTTATTTTTCTACAATTTTTTGGAGGGATAGGAGGGGAAGAGGAGAGACATTCCTTTTTTTGTCTGTATGTGACAATTTAAGCACAGTTTCTTAACCCTCCAGCATTCTCTGCAGGCGTGGTGCAGATTTTAAAAAGACAATTCTCAGTCCAGAGAGTTTTTATGTTTCTCATAGTAAACATACTTTAGCTTTGATATTTTGCCAACAATTGCAAAAGGAATAAAATAGGACAGTTATGTTGTCAGTAAAACTCAGAGTTTAGCTAAATTAAAACGTAAATTTCCAAAGGATAACACCTCTAAATTTTAACTGGGATTAAATTACAAATTGTCTCATTAGTATTCAACATCATCTCTACAGACTTCAGTTGCAGTCCTACCCTATGAAGTGTCCGTGTGAACACAGTGTTGAGCAGGCTGTGTTTCTAAATCAGTATTTATCCAAAAGTTAATTTTTTTAATCAAAAGTTAATTCAGTAATACAGAAAAACTGTTTCTTCCTGGTGCTCTGCTACTGGTCTGTGCTTGCAATGCCAAGGGATATATGTGGCACATTTTACTCCATTTAATCTGTGAGACACATGATAAACATTTTTCCATTTTACAATCATTCTCCAAAGCAGAGCTGTCACCAGTAGAAAAGCCCTCTACTTACTGAAAGAATAATTAAAAATTTTAAAATAAACATTTAAAATTGCTCAAGTAGACAGAAAGATGACATTTAGATAGGCTAGACAGCTAGCAGTGCTGTGTCTACAATGCCATTCATGTCTGATTTGTCTGTGAGAAGGGCTAGCTAGTGAGTCGTGGGATTTACACTTCTCTGAAGTGTTCACAGGCATAGCCAGGGCTCTCACAGCTGGCTAGAAAGGCTGGCTTCAGAACCACTGACTTGCCTGTCACAAAAACAAGTCACTATGGACCAGCTGGGTCACTCAATAGTTCTGACTGCACCCTTAAAGCCAGGAGGACCCTGGAGACAGCGCAGAATCTGGCCTTTGGAAATGGACAAGGTCTTCTTCCCCGTGCTGTCTTCACAGCAGGTGGAGAAGGGAAGGGGATGTTTCCATGCTTGATCAGGAATGGAAGTCACCAATGCCATCAAGACAGGAACCAAGCCAGGAACAAGGACCAGAAGTACTTCCCATTTCCATAGTAAGGATCTGGCCTCTGGGAACAGCACTTTGTCCCCACTCTGAAGGGACTGAGAGATGGGTGGGTGAATAAGCATCTGTACCCTGCCATTTCCAGGCAGACTGTCAGCTGAAGTAGAAAATATAGAACAAAAGCTGACTGCAGAACCTTACACTCATGATTTGAAATGGTTTTCTCAGACTCTTACAGACACATCCATGTACATGTGATCTCTTGCTAAAGACATTGAGCATTCAGAGTGTGGACCATGACATATATGGAATGCTTCTTAAAAGAAAGGATAGTGGCTGCCTTGAAGCAAAATGTACTTGTTGCCTGTTGCATTGAGAGGGAGGTTAAATCCAGTTATTGTAATCACAACTATGGAAGTCTGACTCCCATAGAGAGTATGATTCCAAAGTGCTCTAGGCCACATTATTTGGTATGCTTTCATTTATTTACACTACTTAAATTATTGCAGTAGTGGCTTAACCTGCCACCTGAGGATTTTTTCTGCATGAGGGAACCTGGGAGCTCAGGATTTCTTTGTACATTTTATTAGACTTTTGAAATTCTGTATAAAATGAAACGATTTTTTGTAGGTCCCTTTTTGCTTTGATTTGTTTTGTTTCTGTCAAACTGAATGGAACTGAAATATTAAACTTTGCTTGATTTGAAGAGAAGGAAGAAGGAGAAATGTGATCTCATGAAACCACTTCTTTTGTTCCTGAGAACAATAGACTTTTCTTTCCTGTGATTTCAAAGCTTTTCTAGAATTTGCTGGAATCTTTGGCAAAGGCAAGATGTGTTTTGGCTTCATAATGAAAGATAGAGCTAGGATCTTCGAAAGTTCAAAGGAGGCCCCCAGGAACTGCTAATGTTGCAGCTATCTGACTCTGTTGTCACTGTCTATGCTTATCCATTATATATCCTAAATTTGGCATTAAACTGATTATAAAATCATAGAATCATAGAATTTTCAGGGTTGGAAGGGACCTTTAAGATCATCTAGTTCCAGCCCCCCTGCCATGGGCAGGGACACCTCCCTCTAGGTCAGGTTGCTCAGAGCCCTGTCCAGCCTGGCCTTAAAAACTTCCAGAGATGAAGCTGCCACAACATCTCCAGGCAACCTGTTCCAGTGTCTTACCACCCTCGTGGTGAAGAATTTGTTCTTTACTTCCAATCCAAATCTACCCTCCTCTAGTTTGAATCCATTTCCCCTAGCCCTATCACTACCTGACATCCTAAAAAGTCCCTCACCAGCTTTCTTGTAGACCCCCTTCAAATACTGGAAGGCTACAATGAGGTCTCCTCAGAGCCTTCTCCTCTCCAGACTGAATAACCCCAACTCCCTCAGTCTGGCTTCATAGGAGAGGTGCTCCAGCCCTCTGACCATCCTCATGGCCCTTCTCTGGACACCCTCCAGCATGTCCATGTCCCTCCTCTGAAAGGGGCTCCAGAACTGGATGCAGTACTCCAGGTGGGGTCTCAGGAGAGCAGAGTAGAGGGGGAGAATCACTTCCCTGGACCTGCTGGCCACACTTCTCTCAATGCAGCCAAGGATCTCGTTGGCTTTCTGGGCTCCAAGTGTACACTGATGGCTCGTGTTGAACTTCTCATCCATCAACAGCCCCAAGTCCTTTTCCTCAGGGCTGCTCTCAAGCCACTCACTGCTCAGCCTATTCAGTGCTTAGGATTGCCTCAACCTTGCACTTAGTCTTGTTGAACTTCATGAGGTTGGCATGGGCCCTCTCCATCCTGTCAAGGTCCCTTTGAATGGATCAGTCCCTCTGATTTTCTTTTATGTAGTGTATCTGTAGAAGTAAAAAACACCTCAGTGGTGGCAAGGTTCCCTGGTGAGGATTGTGGGAAAGTAAAGAGGTTGAGTGGATGGATAGAAACAGATCTTACTCCTAAAGGCTGGCTTTTCAGGGACTGGGGTTTTTTTATTTTTCGTATGAGTTTCAAAAGCACATTAATGGAGAGTATATGCTGACAAGCACTTCTGAATTTAGGAGGAACAGACCTCAGAATCCTTATGTTTTGAATCTTGGTCCTTTGGGGAGCAGGAGATAAAGTGATATGATGAGAGACAGTGTGATTTGTTTGGGCCTGCAGTTCAGAGAGATTTTCAATAACCTGTTTGTTCTCACCACTGCCTCTCTTGATAGATTCCAGCAGCTTAGTCCTTTCAGTCTGTGCACTTAGCCTTGTTGCTCTGCTTGTCTAATTGAGAGATGGTGATATCTGTGAATAGTGCCTTTTTCAGGTTGTTTATGAACAACTGTATGGCTAGACCAGGGAAACCAATGAACCATCAGCACAGCTCACCATGGCTAACTCATGATCTATGACATCTTCACTGAATCAAGCACTTCTGGAAGCCTAGGCACCCTATAAAAACATTCCATTTAGCTGTCCTATATCTGCAGGGTGCACCTGGTGACAAAGTTCACCTATACCTTCCTCCCTTTTGTGCCTGAGATTCATCAATCCACATTCAAAACAGGTGAATATATTTGAGGAGGGAAGCAGAACCAATAGAGCAAACCCTTGTGATCTTTCAGTATTTTCCCCCTAATTAACTTTGTCTGCACAATGAATAGACAAGGATTTTCACCAGAAAGAGTGTTTCATCAAGAAACTGTTCTGTTTGCAACTAGCAAATAGGCATAAAAAACATATGTGGTAATATGTAATTTAGTTTATTAAATCACTGGCATTTTGTAGATCCAGATAGCTTTCCCAGTAGCAGCATTAGAAAAGGTAAAAGGAGAGAGAATGAGAGGGAGAAGATGATGCAGACGGTAATTTCAAAGAGGAGTTACTGGAATTATTCTGATTTGCCTTATTTTTTCTTGCTGACTACATATGGCATTAAGGCTGGTTAGCCAGATAATTTAGTGAATGAGGTGTCTACATTTGGGTGATGTGAATACCAATGGATTTGCCTATAGAAGTATGTGAAAAACTGTACATTCTGCCAGCCAATGTGTAAAGTTCATATTGACTCTAGAAAGAAGCTCTGCTGTAACAGACATCTGTTTTCCCTGATGTAGCTTAACATAGGAAAAAGAAGAAGTGATGATGTAGTAAAATCCCAATTTAAAATTACTATTAATCTTGATTGTGCATCTTTGTCAAAACAAGTGCAAATTCATGATCTTGCCTCTCCCTTCTACACCAAAATCTACATCCCTTAGCTTAGAAAGGGCTGCACCAGGGCTTCAAACAATATTCCTTCAGTTTTGGTGAAGCTGACCACTGACTTGGAACATGAAAGATTTATTTGGAAGAAACAAGGAAAATTGAAGTGACCGCCTTTTGAGAAAATCTTCTTTCTGAAAGATACAGGAAGGATGGTTTCAAAATAACCTCCACTATGGACTTCCCATAGAAAGGCCGAGTGCTGACAGGATGCTGGGGACTCTAATGACACCATTTGGTCACTGATTATTTGTAGGTTGGGGCTTAGTGGGTGGCATTGGAACTCTCTGTGAACTTTTTCATCTTCTTGTTGCTTTTGGCTGTTCTTTCTTTTTTCTTTTTCTCCTGTTCCCCTGGAGTGGCCGGGAAAGTGTGGTGCTGGGAGGAGACAGCATTCACAAGCTGGCTTGAGACACTGGCCAGTTTATTTACTTAAATAACAAACATTCAGCATGCCAGGAGAGCAGTGACAGAGGGCAGTTCCTGAATGGGATGAGACAGTGTGTCTTCTAAAGCGCCCACCCACATCGCCTGAAAGGGTTTAGCAGCGCTGACTCCTTGTGAGGAAATGACAGCTTGTGTGTTCAGAAACGTCACAGGCTACCCAGTAATGTGTGTGATGTGTGGATCTCACAAGCTGTTTGCAAATGCCCAGGGGCAAAACTCTGCTTATTTTCCCTTTATGTCCTTCACCCCTCTGTGTCCCCTGCCACTGGCCCCTTTTGGGGGGCTGTCATTCTTCTCACCATCCTGAGTGCAGCTGGCATTAAGCAGCAGAGCTCATACTCTTTCAGATGGAGGAAGAAGGGGGTTATATAAACAAACAGAACAACAAGAACATTTCTAGGAGCAACATCAAACCTGACCTTTTGTTTTATGGCAAAAAGTAACAAAGATGTTCTTAGGAAAACAACTTAGCTGAGAGGGGAATAAACACGAGTCCTTGAACTGATGTGCCTGTGTGGAGCTGACCAAGCAGCACTTTGCTTTTTTTACCAGGGCTCTGAACTCTGCTGGACTATAAAAATGTATATTGTCATTGTCATTCTACAAAGGCTGGTAACCTCAGAACTCAGCTGCATTCAAGCAAAACAAACCTTTTGCTATCTGTTGTTTTTATAGCAAGACTTGGGCTGGATTTCTGCTGACAGCTCCTCAGCACGGGGATGTGTGGCTCGTTGATCCCTGCTGCTTGCTTGCTGCTTTTCCAGATTGAAGTGAAGGTGTTGGCTTTGACCTGCAAATCCCTAAATGGTTTTTGACTTTTTCCTTCTGCCAGCTGTGACCAGTAGAGTATCCCAGATGCCATGCTAATGAGAGAACATTAACATGGTGGGAGCAGAGTGGGAGCAGTTTCTCATAAGGATGCCTGAGAGATGGCACAAGTTCCTCTGTACCACCCCAAAATATTCTCCATGAGCATGCTAAAACTTGTGAAAGGTCAAGTCACTTTCTCTGGACCTTGTCACAAGCCTGATGCACCTATGAAAGATGGGCCAGGGAATCAAGTAGTTTAGTCCTGTGTCTGACAAACACCAGCTCAGTGGCTTTGTTAATGGAATTAACTACTTGTGTGCTGATAATAAAGTACCAACTGAAATTCAGTTAAAGCAGCATTTGGGAGACTCATTTCCTCAGTCACCAGGAATGAAATTACTTAGATCTAAACTCAGATGCATAAAATGCAGACATCAACATTTATTATCTAATAAATAAATACTGATCATTTAATACTCCTGCATTTAGACTTTAGTTAAGATTAACTATTGACTGGACTTCAACAGCAGTCAATGGCAAGGAATTTCTGCCACCCACTGAGATGAGCTGCAGCCAGAACTTCCCTTCTCTCTTCACTAATTAAAGAAATTCTCAGTGAATACTAATATGCATCTGAAAGTCAGTTATCTAAAAAAACACAAGCTGATAAATCTGACAGCTTGTCACATAAACAAAACTGTTTTCACTCTTCCCTTCTAATTGAAATACCTTTCTATGTTGCATATTATTTCCCAAAATGTTTCTGACTGCTTACTAACACTGTGCTCTCCAAATCCTCAACTCTTATGCTGAGATCAACATCACTGGTTGGCTTTCTTATGCCCACAGGACACTTAGATAGCTTTCTGAGTTGACTTTACTACCCTGGGCATATACTGCTAATCCAGTCTTGTCTGGTCAGATTGTCATTAAACAAAACCACGTGCAGACATCCCCTTCTGTACCTTATTCTTGTAAGAAGAAGATAAAATATAGCTCACTCTCAAAGTGTACATTCTTGTGCAGTTTAGAAATCTTCCAAAAGACCTGGAAGAGAGAGTAGTGAAAGGAAGTTCTGAAAGTGGCATCAGAGCACAGATCACCAGCCTTCTTTGAGAAGGACACTTTCCTCCATGATTTTCCAAGAAACACTACTGCAAGCTAGTAAATACTTGCTATCTTTGCAGCAAGCTTTACAAATTAATCGTGTAATGCTTACAGTTTAACAGGGGTATTCTAAACTACAGAGAACGATGTATTTTGGGGCAAGGAAGACCATATTTTTGTGCATGTATGTACTCATGCACTTATGCACCTAGTTCTTCACATGTGAGAACCACAGCTCCAGTTGGAATAAATTAAACTATTTGGCTGCAGAACTAGGAACAGACAGAGGTGATTCTTTACAGTCTGCCCAGACCATGACATTAGATAGGCATACATATTTAATTCATAGATACTACTGTCTAATAGAAGTTCATTCCTACTGTTTCACTGTATCAAGCAGAAGGAGATGAATCCTTATGATTCCTCTCCAAATTCTCAGAGTACTCACTTCTCCTCAGAGAACCATGGTGTAAAAAAAGAGTTACTCTAACACCTCTATGGATGAGCTGTAAATTTCAAAGGTATACAAATGCCTACATACACATACAGGTTAACCACATATGCACAGAATTATATTGATATAAAATTATCAAAAACCAGAAGTCTACTATTTATTTCACCTGACTCTTCCAGAAGAAGTCAGCAAAAAAAAAAAAAAAAAAAAAAAAAAAACAAAAAAAAAAAAAAAAACAAACCAGTATTCTTACATTCCATGTGGACCACAAAGATAGTTTGCCTCTTCTGTCACAACAGAGACTTATCAGCAGTCATAATCTTTCTTGGCCATGTCACTGAACACCATTGACTAGACTGTTACCTATCCCAAAGATGACAGCTGGTGCCTGATTTTACCATCAATCAGTTTTCCTATTCAGTAGTCTATATTCTGATCATATGTATAATTGAAGTGCCTGCCTGAGAGACATGGTCCTGCATCCCTCCTTTCATATAGTGGATAATACTGTGCATTAGGAGGTGAGACCTCTACTGATAGAGCATTCCGAGCTGTGTTGCTACTCCACTTTGTATTTCTTCAGTTGTTATTTGCTATGCATGGGTACTGATACAGTCTCACACAGCATCACTGAAGCACCAAGGTACTGCAGAATGCTCTTTTAAAAAGTATTTGTAAACACAGCAACCTTTCTATGGGTATCTGAAAACCTTTGCCCTGAATGGTACACCAGGCTGACAGTCTAAATGATCAGATGCTTGAGCAGTAAATTTTGCGCTTCTATCACAGAACCACAGAATTGTCACTGTTGGAAAAGACCTCTACAGTCACCATGTCCAACCACCAACATC
Organism: Calypte anna; assembly: GCF_003957555.1. Classification (NCBI taxonomy): domain Eukaryota; kingdom Metazoa; phylum Chordata; class Aves; order Apodiformes; family Trochilidae; genus Calypte; species Calypte anna. The sequence continues at coordinate 32,974,550 of NC_044274.1, read as the reverse complement.
CCCCCTCCAATAAAATAAATAAAATTTATGTATCAATATCTGTATCACTATGTCCACTAGAGCATGTCCTGAAGTGCCTCTTCTATGTAGTTTTTAAATACTTCGAGGGATGGCAATTCCACCACCTCCCTATTTCATTAAAGAAACAGCACAGTCATTCCCTGATGTAATTTTAACTGGAGCATCAGTCTGCCCCTGGGGAAGGAAAAGGGAGAGGCTAGTCCAGGTTTTTAAACAGGTATTTCTACTGCATGCTACCCAAGGGAGAAAACACTTCTATTTTCTGACAAGTAATGACTCAATGTGAACAATTGCCTTCAGGCACACGTTTTAACTGTCCCATTTCTAAGTGATCACATGAGAAGCAGTAGAAATTCTGTTTTTTCACAAGCCTCAAGTGAATGACAAACCTCTAAGTTAGTGCCCCCAGTGACACATTTGTAGCTGTGTGAAGAATCTGAACCGTAAACCAGCACCTTTCCTAAAACAGGAAAGAGGCATTTTGGCAGCAGGAATACAGAAATCCAGAAATCTGTTTGCACTTCAATAAACTATTGCTTTCTTCTCAAACCCATCAGGAGTGACAGAGCTTTATGCCAAGTGTGTTTTGGGAACAAGCATTTACCTCAAAAAAAACCCACTCCAACTACCTATAAGGAGAAAAAGCAACTATTTTTTTATTAGAGATGTGCCACACATACTGATTTTAACACTCTGGACTGCAAGTTTCTGGCAGTGACTAGTCATTAGCTTCACAAAATTCTCAGCATAATTCTAACACATATGAAAATTCTCCAAAAGAGGACCATGGAATTTTCACAGGACACTAAATTTTCTCATTTAAATAGAAAATAGAAATAAATTAAAATTAATTTTTCTAAAAAAATAATTTTAAAATTAATTTTAAATTAGTTTGTTCTTCAAAATTAGAAGAGCAAGGAGGCTGTGAAGGGATCCAGCACAAGTCCTGTGAGGAAGAGCTGAGAGAGCTGGGGGTGTTCAGTTTGGAGAAGAGAAGGCTCAGGGGAGACCTCATCACTCTCTACAACTCCCTGAAAGGAGATGGGAGCCAGGGGGGGTTTGGTCTCTTCTCCCGGACAGCTACCAGTAAGACAAGAGGGCATGGACTTAAGCTCTGCCAGGGGAGGTTCAGGTTGGATATTGAGGAGATATTCTTTACAGAGAAGGCGATCAGACATTGGAATGGGCTGCCCAGGAAGGTGGTGGATTCTCCATCCCTGGAGGTTTTTAAGAAGAGACTGGATGTGGCACTCAGTGCCATGGTCTGGTAACCACCACGGCAGTGGGTTGGACTTGATGACCTCAGAGGTCCTTTCCAACCTGGATGATTCTGTGATTCTGTGAAAACCAGTCTCCCATGTCCTTAAATTCTACTAAATCTAAATAAATCTAGATACAAGTGCAGTTTGAGAGTGGAGATGAACCACTTTTTCAATGTAGTTATTTTATGCTGATGTTTCTTTTGTAACAAGTAAGCTGGAATTCACATTGAACTTTTCAAGATTTTTTTTAGCCTCACAGAGAAAACAAAAATCCTTTTAGACATGCTAATTCAAAATCTAAGAAGTTTGCTTTGGCATTTTGAAGTAACGCTCTGTTTAGAAATTTATCAGGCTTTATTTTGTAAGAGAAAAAAATCTTGGAATGAAACTCTGTGTTTTAGATTTAACAAAATACCTTGTCCATTCCCTTCAACAACTCTTTTCCTACTTTCCCATCTGTCTGTGAGTGGGCTATAGGAAAGTGCAGTGCTTCCAGTGAAATCTGAAATTTTTGTAAGGAACACATCCTGTCAGAACACAGCAGTAGCATCAGATGCATGAACATCTAAATACACTCTGAGTACAAGATTACAGGAACCTGTGGTACTCAATCCACTGCACATGCCCTTTCAATTTGAGAATGCAAGGCAATCTATGAGCTTAGATTGTATGAAATGCAAATATATCTCCTCTCCATTGTATTTGTACTTTTCTGATTGTCAAATAAAGGAGAACAGGACTGAGACTATTAGCATTTACACTCTTGTTATGTTTATGTGTCTTTTTTTATGTTGTCTCTAACTTCTCTGGAGAATCTTGTGTTGTTTTTTTTTTTAATGAATAATAGCATTTACTAGATAAATAAATAATATTAACATTGTCATATGGGACTGTCTGCTTCATGAAGCTCAGAAAGTCCTCTCTCAAAGTGCCACCTTAGTGTAAAACCATTTGCAGCTTTAGTAAGTATATCCTGATGAAAAAAACAAAACAAGACAAACCAAACCAAACCAAAACAAAAAACTGTAATGCCTCCCCCGACTAACCTATTTTAAAAACTGATCTCTCTGTGTCCTGTCTGGTAGACATAATAATGGAAATCTGTGAAAAATAACAAAATTGCACAGATATAGACAGACCCAAAACAGAGCAAGTTAAAGAGCTGCTGAACCTATAGAAGTCACACTGTTTCCTGCACTGATTGTTTGAGGAGCTGAGCTTATTGAAGCCAGGGTGATTTGAAACAGCTTAAAGAGGAAATATTGACTGAAGAGCCCTTTTGTATGGAAAACCATTGTTAGGTAAAATTTTATGACTTCACAGCTTTTTACCAAGAGGAATTTTAACAAGGGCAGTTTCTTTCGAAGTTTCTTTATTAAGTGGGTGATCTGAGTTCCCCAATTCTCCACAAATTAAACTTTGTTCTAAGAACCTTTCTCATCTTTCACCTAGTGGAAAGAATAAAAGGCATAACCCAGTTTCAGCAGTGCAAGCCTCTCATTAGGAATTAATCCCATACACCTAAAAAAAGGAAGAGTTTCCGGCATAATTGTTGTTGAAGTTGTGATGTTTTTCACAGGAGCTGCTGGTTAGTGACCAGTGTATCTCCACTGGCTAGCAGTTACCTTATCAGGAATCCCTTCCCTGTTGGCCAGGACATTTGCCAGCCAGAAATCCTTGGAGCTTCTCTTTACCACAGCGTTGTTACAACATAGGGCAGAAGAGGCAGCTGATATTTTCACTACCATGTAACTCGGAGGCTTTCCCTGCATGGTATGCAGTGGTCCAGAGCTAAGGCTCTTCCAGCAGATGGAAAAAGGTGACAAGATGAGCTACCAAAATACACGATGAAATATACTATGAATTGATGTGTGCATTCTCTTAACTCAGCCCATTGGTGCAAGAAGGTCATCCTCTGGGGCAGGGCTTTCTTAAATTGCTTTTCTCCAGAGGACAATCCAGCAGTAGAAACAGTGCAGTATCATGTGCATAGTAACATTCATTCAGTATTTCTAATGCTGCAGCATTATGCCTGGAGCACATGGAAGGAAAAGCAGATACCAAAATATGTAGACATCAAAAGAAACCTCATTACATTCCAAAGTCTTATTAAAATCCGCTGTAGTCCTCCTTGCCAGGACCTTTCTGCCAGACTATCATTCACAGTCTTTACAACCCATATCCATAAACCTGAAGAATTATGTTTCATTTCACATTAGATTTTAAATGCCATTTCTAAAATGCTGTTCTGTCTCAGGACCCACCTGGGACACAATCTGATGAGAAAATAAAGACTAAGGTTTTTTTCTTACACTTTCAAAATATATCTAAGTGGCAGCCAAAATACTTTTATCCTTCTACAAGCATAAAAATATTCAGTGGTACGATATTCCAATATGTCATATTTTTCTTAGTGCTGTCCTTCCTCAATACCCGATCATGTGTCCTTACTGCTTCACCTTTTTTTTTTTTATCCCTAACTCAAGGAAATGTCATGTTAATTAGGATAAGCCAAGGTCAAAACAGAAGGAGATGGGTGACCCTTACAAATTGAAGACCCTCTCCAATATATCTCAATATCCTATAGCTTCACTCTTGTCTCACTGAACAGTGAAATAACTTTTTTTTTCTTTTTCATTTTTCTTTTTTTTTCCAAATCTCACACCATGTACCACCATGGAAAATATGAGAAAATGCTGCAAACTTATTTCCTTTCTCTGGCATTTGAAGCACTGGACTCTACCAGGAGAGTCAAAAACAGAGAAGCCCACCTGTAATTCCTTTCTTTGTGGGGAGTTTCCCTCCCTAATAACTTTGTTCAGGGAGCAGTGGCAGCTACAGCAGTTTCCGCATACACTTGCACCAAATCTGCAGCTGCAGCTGGAGGAATTCTGAATACTGGATTTGATATCTGCTGCTGTGGTTACAGTGCTTGATGTGTGGTCTGGAAAGGAAGGCTATTCCTTGGGAGGCAGCCGCGTAAGTGTTGTGCACTGCAAGCAGGGCAGCATGGGGCTGCAGCAATGTCATCTCACTTTTGTGCACTGGAAGAAGCTGTCTTATTTGGGTCACTTCTGTCTTTATACTTGTCATAATTTTACTTTGTTTCCTCCCCTCATACAGTCTGTGCTGTAACAATTTTTAGGAGTAGGTATAAGTTTTACTACTCATAAAGGAATATGAATGGTGCCACAAACATGAAAGAGCTATATGGTCCTGCAGCTTATTATCAAATTAAAAGTGGGTACAGCAGCAACAGCAGCAATAGCAGCAGAGAGATGATTTCCAAAGATTAGAAGCCCAGTTTCTCTGAGCTTGACACATTTGACAAACAAGTATTTTACCCAACAAATTATCTTTACTTTCTTCTAGCAGGGTAAAACAATGGCCCTGGTTCTGAAAACTTACAGTTCAATGCAGCACTTTTAAATGAACTTATGGGAGAAAAGCAAATTGCAGCACCATTATGGCCAGGTGCATGAGAATGTTTATTACTTTATAACAGCTGAAAATCATTTCTGAATATGCAAGATGTGTACATGAATAATTTTGTGTCTGCTCAGTAATAAAAACCAAACAGCATTATAAATGATCTGATAGTTCCATAGCATTCACGTCATCCATGTGTGTGTGTGGGAGATATCACATACATTTCACACATACTTTATTCCTGTGAATGCTAAAAGGTCGAGTCCCACAGCAACACGTGTGCCCATCTGTGTATTCCAGAAGTGGAAAAGGGCTTACATGGCCCTCAGACTGCTTGGGCTATGCCAGGTGTTACCCTGGCCTCCAAGTTGAGGTGTAGCTTTCCCTGCTTACACCAATGCTACAGGTGGTGTGGCTGGACCCATCAGGACCAGCACCCCAGCTGGGACACAGCAGCCTGCCCTGATGCCTGGAGGAACTCTGCTTCTCTTATGAATTACACAGCCACAGTATCATTCCTGAAGGTGAAATAAACTGAATTCCAGTTTTGCTTGCACAGGCTATGCCCACCCACAAAAGCTGGACCAGTGCTGTTGCTAGAGTGAACACCTCATCCCCAGAGGGGCTGCCTGTCACCTTACATCAACACAGTTACACAGCCCAATCTAGCATTGCTCAGGGCTAGGGTCAGCAGCACAGTTCCTGAGCACTGTGGGAGACCCAGTATTCCCTGTGTCTTGTGAGGAAGAGGGATGCCCTGGGTGGGTTGCAGCCCCAGATGCAGCATAGTGGCAGGTGAGACGGTGTACCTGCATTTTACACTACTTAACTGGGGAGGGAAGTGGAATACCACAACAGAAATTAAGGTTTCACAAGAAAGTGGTTGATGGTGAAAAAGAAGGCCAAATCCATGTGCAGGACCAGCCTTAAAGCAAGAGACAGCTGCCCTCAGAATAGGCTTGGATGCACCATCTGAATGTCTGCAGAGAATGAAGAGTGTGAAAACTCACAGATTAAGTTGTTACCACCCTCTTGCTGTGTTTTTGAGCACAGTATCAGACAGTGCTAGGCAGCCTCTCTTGCAGAGAAAAGGTAGCGAATTACTTCACACTTAAATGGGATTAAGAATATGACCACTGCAAGAATTACATGACACCTGGGAGAGCCAAAGGCTGTCTCTATTGAGTCATTAAGAAGCAGCTAAGAAAAGCAAGCCTGTTGCTAACATTAAGCAGAGATCTGCACCTACATTGGAGAATATCCAGAAATATAAAAATTCAAAAAAGTTTGGAAATACATTGATTTTCACTTTTACTGTGAAGCTTGTAGCAGTGAAGGATATAAAGAAGAAAAAAAAGATGGCTGAGAGCGTGTCTTTAGAAACTCCAAAATCAGCAAAAAACCGAATAAGTACCTTTGCCTGTTGTCCACAAGCCTATGGATTCATTATACTAACAGTTGTGTTAATACATCTGTGATGATACAGGGATAAAAGTAGTCAAGGTTTTTCAGGAGAGGCAATATCTTTTCTTAGACTACAAAATGAAGAAGGCTCTGTAAAACTTGGGTTTTTTCCAAGTATAGCAGGCAATTTTAAAAAGGACACTTTCTCTCCTGACAAATTCTGCTTATTCTTATTACTCTAAACTGTTTTGTTTCTTTCTGCCAGACTTTCTTAGAATTTTTAAAAAGTCATTTGTATATAATGTTTATTGTAAATTTCTCTAATATTATCCCAAAAGACAGGCAAGGAAGAGGAAAGGTAAGATGTTCCTATGCTAGAATATCTTTGTCTCCCAACAAACCACTACAAGTCATTTATTAGCTATGGATTTGTCTGGTCTGAAACTGCTGGAAACAAACTAAAACAATAGATTCAGAGTACAACATGTTGTTCGTGTGCTTGCCATATGCTTATGTTGCAAGCACTGCCAGGTCCACACACAGTAATTCAATACTGAAAGAATATCATTCAACTTTTACTGAAATCTTCTGTGATTTCATCAGTAAGATGGGTTTCTGTAATCCAGATGGGATCAGCAACATGGCTTAATAACAGAGGCACCTCTGGAAATCAAGGTGATTATCAACCTATGGACCACCCACTCTGTGCCATTCATGGGATTCTGCCAAACAGAAGAGGAAGAAAAACTGGCATCTACTGTGTATCAGCAGTTGAGACATTTTGTCACTTTATTTATTGATCTATTTGTTGATTTATGATGTGGGAGGAGCTTTGAGGGAAGAAAGCTGCCTTTTAAAGCCTGGATCTATAAAATCAGCATGTGAAGATAGTTAGGCACTGTTCTGTGAACATTTGTGTCAGACACCAAGAGCTTCTGCTATATTTTTTTTTAACAGAATACATCATTAAACATCCTCCTTTTCAAAATTCTTCCTGTTCTGGTAATAAAGCAGAATGCATTTTGTTTACCCACTCTGAGCAACTCACATATTGTATTTGGGTGCAAATGGTTAAGAGTAAGATACATAAAACACCTTCCAAAGCTTTTAATCATTACAGTCTGGACAATTTCCTTACAAAATACTTCAAGTTTTAATTAAAACTGAGAACATACTGCATTGTCTTGTAGGGAAACAACTTCAGAAGAAAGAATGGAAGAAATATGTTTAGAACCAAGATGGATTTAATGTAAACTATCAAAATAAGAGGCAGAGTTGAACATGAAATTGACCTAATGCTATCACAGCTCTACACCCAAGCAGCACATTTCACTGGCTCATATCTCAAAGCAGTGTTTCTCAAAATTGCAGAAATACAGCAGTTAGCATGCCATAGGAGAACTTACTGAAGGAGGCAGTTTACACAGCTCACCATAGACAGCAGCAGGAGCCACATAACCTCTGACTCTGCCCCTAATTAAAGGTGACTAAAGACATATTTGCAACACAGACCAAAATTGTAGAGAAGCAAAAAGAAGAAATGGGATGGACCTGGGTTCTGGCTACTTCAAGCCATGTGACTGGGAAGAGTTTCAGGACCTTTGGGAATAAGTATAGCCAGAAGAGAGCTGCTAGGGCAACCTTGTAGAGAAACGATGGCACGGACAGCAATAATTCAGTTGCTTGTAGATTTTGGTTGCTCTTAATTTACAAGACTCAGGAACAAATGATGTTGCCTGTTGCTGATTCTTCAATTTCCTTTCTACAGAAACTCCGTCCACTTGTCCTTAGTCAGTAAGCATTTGCCTCACTAGCTTATTTCTATCTTCATGCCTATTTTTTTGCTGTTATATGTCCCTGTTCTAGTCCCTCAGCTCCGATACATTCCTGATTTTTCTGTCTGAAGCACTCATCTGTAAGTTGTCCCACTGAAGGTTATGTCCAGAGCTCACATCTTCCATGTATCTCTCTGACGATTTTTTGCAGTCAGGTCCACTGCTTCTCTTGTTTGTCTCTCATTCCATTTCCATAGGCAGCTCTTGTCTCTGGATTCCATTCTTCTCTGGTAGATGTCTTCCTGTCATGCATACACTTTCTTCAGTAGAAGATTCTCCTTCCAGGTGACCCAGACATATTGCTGCTAGCAAATAGAAGAGAGAATAGAGAAACTAGCTAAAGGCAGACCTTTGACTGAAGTTACAAAGTTCTTGGCTCATGGTAGGAAAATATAAAAATAGTTAATTTATCTCCATCTTAAAAGGACTATAATTTTCCCAGATATTTGTTCCAATCAAGGATGAAAAAAAAATAAAGATTTTAAGTCTGGAAGCCATTTTGCAGAATGATCTACTTGTGTGCCTGAAATGAAGAGAACACAAGAAAAGAAGCGGGTGCAGCTCAAGCTGCAGCAAAGCCCGGAGAATCACTGGGATGAGCTCTTTCAGTTAGATAAACTGACTTGGATTCTTTACATTAAGATATTAGGGAATCAGGACTTACATGTGTAAAATAGATCTTATGCCCTCAGATGACTTAAAATCATTCAAGTTGCAAATTTATTTTGTCTTAAAACTCTTGCATAAACTCAATTCCATTTATGTTTTTAGAAAGTCAGCCCTGGACTCTTCAATTCAAGATGATTTAGGTTGAAGCATGATTTTAAAATGCTACTGAGAATGAGTCTGTGTATGACTGTGTTGCTGATGGCAGCACAAGGCCTTGCTCCACAGACTTTTTAGCCCCTGACTGCTCCCAAAAAGCCTCCTTGAGGTTTGAAGCTGCTGGTCTGCCTAGGGAGCTCCAACATTTATCTAGTTGCTATTGATGAAATTCAGTTCCTTTTCCAGCCTACTTTTTCTCCCTACTTACTTTTTTTTCTTCGACTCTCCTGTGCATATTCAAGTACTTACGTCACTGTCACCCCACATGTGATGCAGAAAGGCATTGTGGTCACATCTGAGAAATTGCCATTCTGTCTGAAGTTAAATGTTTACTATAATCCTAAAAAAACCAGTGCTGTGCATCTGGTACATATAGACCAGAGAGTAGGGGGGTTGAGTGGATTAGAAAGGATATGCAGGTGAAAGCTCAGTTTAGAATAAAAGTGGAGAGCAAATACTAAGTTACACTTTCACACCAAACCTTTCTGGTCAAAGCAGAGATAAAACCAAAGCCAGACAAACTAGGAAATTTTAGTGACACATTAAAGCAGTCTTACATGCCGTAAATATTAGATAAATACAGCAGTAAATCCGTATATGTAACAAAAAGGTCCTTACCATAACATTCTTTCATGTTCTTCAAAGGCAAAAAGGTACTTTATTCACCTAATATCCCTTATACCATTGATTTATCTCCCAGAGCAACATAGAGAAGTACATCTGCTTGTGTGGAGCATGGTGGAATAAGATAAGAGCCCATAAAGAAGTCAAATGATCTGACTTCTAGCTGTATGTTAGCCTGTGGATAGGAATAGAGCGACGCAGGGGCTGCAGACCAAAGTCTGCAAGCACAATAGACAAAACCAGAACCAGGTGTGCTCCTATAGGTTTATCTCTTCTAGGGCTGATCCTTCTTTAATACTGAGCTAACATCAGTGGGGTCTTGGTGCAAGCATGCACCAAGTCTGGCTCTTTCGGAAGTTATTAATGTGGACTGCATGCTGTTGAGAGGTGCATGAAAAGCAGGACTTGCTGCTGAATTGTCAGATTTTCCAGCTCAGTGTGAGGTACAGCAGTCTATGGTCTGTGTACGGCTGGGCTCAGAACAAAGACCACAAGTTCTGATGCCTGTACCTGGGTGTCACTGAAGTTTTGGCCCATGAAAAACACCCTTGAAAACAGTATTTGATTTAGCGTTCCATTTTCTCTTTGTTTTGTTTTTGTTGAGTTTTGGTGTTGTTGTTTGTTTGGGGGCGGTCGCGTGGTTTTAGTCGTTTTTTGTTTATTTTTATTTGCTTTTGTTTGTTTATTTTTTTTAAGACGGTATATACTCTTGTCGAGAGAAGTTGGATGACTGCACGAAGCTCAGGATGGTATTAGAAAGGGCAAAACGAGGCGACAAAAAAACAACAGGGAATGCTGTCAGTTTTATTTTGAGGTCATAGTGCCCCCCTGCGGTAATCTGTGCGTTCAGACGTCCGCGCTGCTCCTCACAAATTTTAAGCTTATTTATTTATAGGGCAGTGTACATAAAACCTAAAGACCTAACTTTTTCTCCTGGCACTGTCTTGTTCTGCTTCTTGTGCGCTCCTGCGAAACTCCAGCGCCCGCGGAACCTCCCTGCTCAGGGCTGCCCGGTCCGCACACGCTGCAGTTACGCTGCTGGCGGAGCCCCAGCTACCTCCTCCCGTGGCACCCCTTAGAGGCCGGGGTTTTTTACAGCTTCCCGAGAGGCAGCTCCCGTCACCAGGACGTACCTCTGCGTTGCCGTATGACGCCAAAAGGCGCTTCAGCTTCCCCGCTCCGCCCCGCCGGCTACGTCCCGGTTCTGCCCAGCAGCCAGGGCCACCAACACCGCCTCGCCGGGGAACTGATGAGTGGACCCAGCCTGCAGCAGCATCTTGAAGATGATGTTGTTCTCTTGCTTTCGCTACCGGCAGTTGTTCAGTGAGAGGCCTCGGCTGCCCTGATTAAATGCACCAGCAGCAGCACCTCCCTGCAAGAAATAGGTGCTGCCTCACCTGACCTAACAGGACTGAGCAGCTAAATTAGAGCATGATACTTTTGCTTGACGTACAACAGACAAACTTGGCAGAAGTTTTTCTGTTCTTCTTAAAAAAAAAAAGTCATCCTGTCTTGCTAGGGACCGAGCCAAAGCCTTCTGAGGTCACCAGACATTATTCTTCTGCCTTGCTTTCTATGCTGATCGATCAGTAGTTTAAAAGCAGACTTGTAGAAGTTGTTCTAGCTTGCTCAGTGGAACACAACGTGGGTTTTGTTTGGTTTTGGGTTTTTTTTTCAAGTAAATATTCAATCCTGTACTTTCTTTAGGGCAAGAATTATATTTTCCATCACTTGCAGACCTAAAGATGTTCTAAGTCACTAAACACCAGTAGTGTTAACCAGCCACCCCTAAATTTCTGTTAAGAAGTCTTCCAAGAAAGTGGCTTCACTTCTGATGTGGGATGGATGCTCTTGTCGCCATGGAGGGCCAGTTCGCCCCAGAGACCATAATGATCACTTCTGGCCACATAATGTGTCTGTGCCAGCATCAGTCCCCAGCCTAGATTATTTCTCTCCTATTATAGAATCATAGAATCATAGAATTGGCTGGGTTGGAAGGGACCTCATAGATCATCGAGTCCAACTCTTGAACCACCGTTGCAGTTGCTAGACTATGGCACTGAGTGCCACATCCAGTCTCTTTTTAAATATCTCCAGGGATAGAGAATCCACCACTTCAGTGGGCAGCCCATTCCAATGCTTGATCACTCTCTCCGTAAAGAAATTCTTTCTAATATCTAACCTAAACTTCCCCTGGCACAACTTAAGACCATGCCCTCTTGTCTTGTTGAAAGCCATTTGGCAAAAGAGACCAACCCCCACCTGGCTCCTTTCAGGTAGTTGTAGAGAGCGATGAGGTCTCCCCTGAGCCTCCTCTTCTCCAGGCTGAACAGCCCCAGCTCTCTCAGCCTCTCCTCATAGGGTCTGTGCTCAAGTCCCTTCACCAGCCTAGTTGCCCTCCTTTGGACCTGCTCCAGGACCTCGATATCCTTCCTGAACTGAGGGGCCCAGAACTGGACACAGGACTCGAGGTGTGGCCTCACCAGCGCTGAGTACGGGGCAGAATCCCTTCCTTGGACCTGCTGGCGACGCTGTTCCGGATACAGGCCAGGATGCCATTGGCCTTCTTGGCCACCTGGGCACACTGCTGGCTCATGTTCAGCTTCCTATTGCTTCTATTGCCTATTGCTTCTGCTCAGGCACCTGAGTCACCCCTGAGACATCCCTCTCCCCTGTCATTCCTGTCCACTGCTCCTCCCCCCAAGTATGATGCAGTCTATGTCAAAGCAAAACTGCCTTTGATTTCTTCCTTTCATTTGCAAATATTTTTGCATGAATATGTTTTTTACCATCATTTTCTTCCACTATTTACTGATGTTGTAAATTCTAGGTCACCTGTCCAAAAACAGCAAGCAGGGCTTTGATGTGTGTTCATTTAATTTTTATGAAGTTACTCACTGAAGATGCTTCCCCTGTAAGAAGTCCCACCATGCTAACAATGCAGCAAAATCTTGCATCAGGAGGAGATCATCTAGGTCACAGCACACCAGCAAAGTCTCTCTTTGTACTCTAATAGCCCTGTATTTATCATCTCAGGCGTTAGCAAGCATCATTAGTTGGCCACACAGAATTTTACCATCCTTGGTATTTCCAAAAAGCTCCCTGGGAAAGCCAAATAGATCTTTTAGTTTGTTCACAGGGAGTAACAATCCCAGTTGCCTTGATACTTCAGGGAGGAACAGACTGCCTGAGGTCTACCTCAAAATCTTTTATACTGTCCCTTTGTGCTAGCAAAGCTGTTTAGGACTTTGGCATGTGAAGCTTGTGTTTGACCTTGCTCCACGCTCCTCCTGGCTGTACCATTCAGCTCTGGAGAAAGTTTGCAGAGCAGCAGAGGGAAGAGAGGGGGAGAGGGAATAGCTCTCTTGGGCCAGCTGCTTTTCGTGCACTTTTCTGCACTGTGTAAGTAACCAGTAATGCTAGATAGACGTTTTTTCATTATACTTTCTTGGCAAATAAGAAAGCCTGTTTTTGTAGAGACAGAGTTGTTTCACAGAATCACAGAATCAGCCTGGTTAGAAAGGACCTCTGAGATCATCATGTCCAACCCTTCATCCACTGCCACTGTGGTTACCAGACCATAGCACTGAGTGCCACATTCAGTCTCTTCTTAAAAACTTCCAGGGACCAAGAATCCACCACCTCCCTGGGCAGCCCATTCCAATGTCTGATCACCCTCTCTGTAAAGAATTTCTCCCCAGTATCCAACCTGAACCTCCCCTGGCAGAGCTTAGGTCCCTGCCCTCTTGTCTTAGTGGTGGCTGCTTGGGAGAAGAGACCAAACCCCCCCTGGCTCCCACCTCCTTTCAGGGAGTTGTAGAGAGTGATGAGGTCTACCCTGAGCCTCCTCTTCTCTAGACTTAACATCCCCAGCTCCCTCAGCCCTTCCACACAGGACTTGTGCTGGATCCCTTCACAGCCTCCTTGAACTTCTCTGGACCTGCTCCAGGACCTCAATCTCCTTCCTAAACTGAGGGGCCCAGAACTGGACACAAGACTCAAGCTGTGGCCTCACCAGGGCTGAGTACACAGGCAGAATCCCTTCCTTGGAGCTGTTGGCCACATTGTTCCTGATACAGGCCAGGATGCCATTGGCCTTTTTGGCCACCTGGGCACACTGCTGGCTCATGTTCAGCTTCCTGTCAATCCAGACTCCCAGGTCCCTTTCTGCCTGGCTGTTCTCAGCCACTCTGTCCCCAGCCTGGAGCTCCCCATGGGGTTGTTGTGGCCAAAGCGCAGGACCTGGCACTTGGCTGTGTTGAACCTCATCCCGTTGGAATCAGCCCAACTCTCCAGTCTGTCCAAGTCCCTCTGCAGAGCCCTCCTGCCTTCCAGCTGATCCACACTCCCCCCCAACTTGGTGTTAATGGTGGACTCAATCCCTTCATCTAAATCATCAATGAAGATATTAAACAGAACTGGGCCTAGCATTGATCCCTGGGGGACACCACTGGTGAGCGGCCACCAATTGGATCAGCACCATTCAGCACCACTCTCTGGAGGCCTCCAGCAGTTCCTAACCCAGCACAGAGTGCTCCTGCCTGAGCTCTGGGCTGACAGCTTTTCCAGGAGAATGCTGTGGGAGACGGTGTCAAAGGTTTTGTTGAAGTCCAGGCAGACTCCATCCACAACCTTCCCCTCATCCACCAGGCAGGTCACCCGATCATAAAAGGAGATCAGGTTGGTCAGACAGGACCTGCCCTTTCTAACCCCGTGCTGGCTGGGTCTGATGCCCTGTCCATTCTGTAGGTGCTGTGTGATTGCCCCCAGGATGTTCTCTCCATAACCCTGCCAGGCACTGAGGTCAGGCCGACAGACCTGCAGTTTCCTGTGTCCTCCTTTCATCCCTTTTTGTGGATTGCTGTGACATTCCCCAACTTCCAATCATCTGGGACCTCCCCAGTGAGCCAGGACTGTTGGTAAATGAGGGAGAGCGTTCTGGCAATCTCTTCCACCTGGGGTGGATCCCATCTGGTCCCATAGACTTGTGATCCAAGTGGCTAAACAGGCCACAAACTGTTCCCTCCAGGATTACGGGGGAGCTACTCAGCCCCCTGTTTCTCTCTACAAGCCCCAGAATCAGATTGTCCTTAGGACAAGCTATTTTACTCTTGAAAACTGAGGTGAAGAAAATATTAAATACTTAATTTTCCTTATCCTTGGTAACTGTATTTCCCCCCATGTCCAAAAAAGAAGGAATGTTTTCCCTGCCCCTTCTTTTGCCCTTGATGTATCTGTAGAAAGACTTTTTGTTAGCCTTAAGAGAAGTAGCAAGACTGAGTTCAAATAATACCTTCGTCTCTCTGATTTTCTTCTTATATGACCTAACTATATTCTTAAACTCCTCCTGAGTATTCAGACCTTTTTTCCATAGTCTGTAAGCTCCCTTTTTAACCCAAATTTCCTTCAATATCTTCCTGTTCATCTTGGTTACCTTCCCCTCCGCCTTGCCTTTCAGCACACAGGGACAGACTGCTTCTGTGCATTCAGGACTTGCTCCTTGAAGTACACCCATCCCTCGTGGACCTCTTTATTTTTCCAGGGCTGTTTCCCAGGGTTCACTCTGAATCAGTCTTCTGAAAGGGCAAAATCTGCCCTTGAGAGAAAGTTCAGTGTAAAGGTTTTATTGTTGGCCCTCCTAGCATCCCTGAGTATTGAAAACTCTATTATTACATGGTCACTGTGCCCCAGACGGCCTCCCAACACTACATCTCCCACCAGCCCCTCTCTGTTTGTGAACAGAGGGTCTAGTGGGGACCTATCCCTGGTGGGCTCATTTACCAGCTGGAATAGGAAATTATCCTCTATATGCTTCAGGAATCTCCAAGACTGCCTCTTCTCTGTTGTATGTAGTTTCCAGCAGACACCTGGCAGGTTAAAGTCACCCACAAGAACAGGGGCTGGTGATTTTGAGACATCTGTCAGCTGCTTGTAGAATAAGTCTTCCCTCTCATCATCCTGGTTGGGTGGTCTATTACAGATTCCCATGAGGATGTCAGCCTTGTTGGCCTTCCCCCTGATTTTGACCCACAGGCACTCAACCTTATTGTTGCTGACCTCGAGTTCTACAGAGTCAAGAGGCTCTCTAACAAATAGAGCCACTCCTACACCTCTCCTACCTTGTCTGTCCCTTCTGAGGAGCTTGTATCATATAATCATAGAACTGGCTGGGTTGGAAGGGACCTCAGAGATCATCGAGTCCAACCCTTGAACCACTCTTGCGGTTGCTAGACCATGGCACTGAGTGCCACATCCAGTCTCTTTTTAAATATCTCCAGGGATGGAGAATCCACCACTTCAGTGGGCAGCCCATTCCAATGCCGGATCACTCTTTCCATGCAGAATTTGACATTTGTTCTTGGTAAATGTCATGCTACTAGTGATTGACCAACCTAATCTATCTAGATCCTTCTGCTAGGCCACTTGTCCCTCAAAAGAGTCGATTCCACCAGCACCTCCCAGTTTGGTACTTTCATCAAATATGCTAAGGGTGTATCCAGCTCCCGTACCCAGATCATTGATAAAAATTGTTGAGCAGAACTGACTTTAGAATGGAGCCCCGAGGAACATCACTGGTGATTGGTGACCAGCCAAATGTAGCCCCATTTATAACAACCCTTTGAGCTCTATCATTCAGTCAATTCTTCTCTCAGTGAACCATGCACCTGCACCTCTCACAGCTGGACAACTTGTCCAGAAAACTGCTGTGAAGGACAGCATCTAAAGTCCCACTAAAGTCCAGAAATACTACATCTACCACCTTTACTTCATTGATTAAACGAGTGACTATTGTAGAAAGATATCAGAGTAGTTTGAACAGACTTTCTTGCTGTAAGCCCAAGTTGACTGTACCTGGTAATTGCATTGTCCTTGAAACTCCTTTCAATAGCACCCAATACGATCTTCATAGGTATCTACAATTGGAAGGTTTGCTTTCTGGATTCATCAAGGATTACAGAATCACAACTGAACCTTTGCCCCAGCCCATATCATAAACTGCAGAGCTTGAAGTCATTCACAAGCTCTGGGACAGAAATACATTTCTTTTTTACCCTGAAGGATTCCTTTTTTAATTCTTTAAAATTTCCATGACTTTCCAGAAGAAATCAAAGACACAAAACACTGACTGAAAGCATCAATAAACACTGTGAACAACTTTGGGATTAAAGCAAGTTATTGTTTTATTCATGAACATCAAACAAGTGTATTTTGGCCTCCATTAAAATAGTAACATAAATTTCTTAGAACTATTCTAAGGCCCACAGAAGTCACTAGAACAGCTCAAGAAAATGTTATACTCTTTGGAAAGGGACAGGAATTAATTTGTTTAATAAATTCATTGGATCAAAGCACTTATGACTTGATAGGTGATTCTGATGGAGCTATGCCTCAAACTGATTTGATCCCTTCTGCATTCACACACAGACAGACAAACCGTCCTGCTGGGGTTTGCTGCTTTACATCTTCTGAAAAAAATTACCATGTTAGGGGTTCCTCCACCTCTTCTTCAGATAATGGGTAAATGCATACAGGACTGCTTCCTGAAGTATGTTGCTGTGAAACACCCATAGAGGGACAAACTGCAGGACACATGCCTTCAGCATAATAATCAAGAAAAAAAAAAGATTAAGGCCAAGGGTTATAAGAACCTCCTGAAAGAAATTAACTGAGGTTGTAGAAAACAGTAAATGCAAAAGATTTTACTTTATACTTTCAGTATGTTTCAGAAGAAAGTATTCATTCCTCTCAGTTTTCACCAGATCTTTTCTGATTCCTATAGGTTCATTAAAGGTTCATCATTAACAGCTGTCATGTATAAATATTTATACTGTTAGCTTGATGGCCTGAGGATCTTATCTTTATGTGACAGCACAGTCTGTTTTCATGTCCTTTCTCTTCCTCATTAATACCTTTTGAATCTGCTGGACAGCTCATAGAAAGAAGTGTACTCCTTATAGGGTCAAGAAAACAGGCAGCTGGAGAAAGGATAAAGACTAACCAGATATCAAACTGAGCTCAGCTCAAGATACAAAAGTGGAGAAAGACATACTGCATTGATACCACTGTACTTTACATGTATATTCCTCCCTTCATTGATTACTAGTGCCTTATTAGCCCTAATAACCTATTTCTAACCTAATAACCTATGTTTCTCATTTGCTGTCCAAAGTTGAAGTCTCTGGAATCAGGCAAAAGAAGCTGCTGAGGTCAGAGAGACTACATTCAACCACTGGGATGAATTGTTACACTATCAGATTAAATTACCAGCATTTCATGGGCTAAACATCCGAAAATCTCATCTCCCAGGGTGACATAATCCAGTGATTCACTAACAAACTCTTCTGCTGTCTTTGTAATAAGGCTGGGTTTTTGGTACATTGTCATTGGAGTAGAAACACCAAAAGGAGCCACGCCCTAAAATGAGAAATCATAGTAACATTTAAATATCATGTAGCCTTCAGATAAAGCCATTCACTGTAGAATCCTAAAGCATCTGACAGCTGCAGTAGATTAAGGTACTGTGTGTGGAATCAGAAGTGATGCTTATGGTGAAATATGAAAGAAATTCTATAGCTGCATACAGGGAAGACAGAAAGCTCTGAAAGGTCACCCAGCACTTCACCAGTGACAATTACACTATGCAGATTTAGGCATCTCATATTTTTTGAGGAATTTGTTAAGGTGAAGAGTAATATGGCAAGATATAGCATTACCTGTATGATAATTCCCTTTGCCTTATATTCTGCTTGCAGTGCTTTGGAGAAAGTACTTATAAAAACCTAGAATACAAGAAAACAACATTAGGATAGGAAACTAAGTACTTTCACATACGGTCACAAATATGTGCAAACAGGTCTTGAACAAAAAAATCCAAGTGTAATACACAGTGAAAGGCACAGTGCATTTGTGAAAAACACAGAAATTAAATTTTCAAGACACACTTTCTGCTGGTGCACAAGAGCAATGGCAAGATGGACTGCTCATCTGCACCAGAAAAGACAGAGCCTGGTGTTGGCCCAAGACAGACCTGAAACAAGTGCTACTGAAGTCTTGACTGAAAGCTTTGTTACATTTATGAAAATGCAGATGTATAAATGACAGAGTTCCATTTATTCATGGTTCTTGTTTCATGTGGCTCTCATGTCTGGCTGACACCAAGTTCAAGGTTTACACAGCTGTTCCTCTTGCAACTAAGGAGACCGAAATAAAACTGATGTCTTCAGAGTATAGCTGAATATAGTGTATATAGCTGAATATAGTGTATGTAGATGTGAGCACTGGTATGATACTATTTAATCAAAGGCAAAAATTTTCTGATCAGATATACCTTCAGCTAATTTCACTTACACACTGTTTTTACTTCACTGATTCTTAATTTTCAGCTACTGATCATTTAAATCACTTCATTATTTCATTGATACAATGCTGATTTATATCCTGAAAACCTGGCCATATACTGCCAATATAAACACCTTGGTAAACACTTGATTGAGATTTCTTTACAAAGCAATGTGAATGACTTACCTTAGAAGCTGAGTACATGGTGTATAATGGACAAGGGAAAGTACTCAGACCAGAGGACAGATTCAGAATAAGACCTTTTTTCCTGAAAATTAAGCAGTTACATTATTTTACATTTGACACTATAATAGTAAAAGCCTTCAGAAGCTGAAAACAGCTTTTTCCTGCAGGAGGCATTGCTCTCCTATTATACTGCAGTGTGCACGTCCAAAAGATGAAATTCTTGAGGTTTCGTCAAGTGCAATCGAGTCTAAAGCAGCTAGGAGTAATGTCATAAATGAAATACAAATGCCAAGTACAATCAGACATTGCACATGCTATTGTACATCTAAAAGAGCAAAAACTGCCATCAGAGGAAAGATTTTATGCTCCTAAGTAATTGGTAGGTTCCCTTTGCTGATCAGCAGCACATTCTTTCACCTGCTCCATGCATCTGTTGTTTTAGCTTCCCTGGTCACAATTCTCTGTACAAATCACTAAAAACAATTCATTCAGCAACAACCAGGAAAAAAACCCCATAAAAACCCCAAACAAATCTGTACAATTAAACTGAAAGAGTTCATTTTTTTGCCAAAACAAAAATCATGGACTGTCCTCTAAAATGCTGTAGTTAACAATAGTTTCTAGACACTCTATCTGAAGACCTTAATTTCTGGTTTAAGTAACCCCACGTCTAAAATATATATTGTAGTAAAAGGGGCAAAGGGGTTTTAGCTGCATAGCTGAGTTAATCTCTATGATGTAGTATAGGTATTTTCAGAGCTTGAAAACTATTATTCCAAGCACAGCTATCACTCCTAGAAGAACATGGCAATATATTTAAATGCGATTTCTTACCAAATGAAACCCATCACGTACCATTTTATTTCTTCAACATCTGCATATTTTTACTGGACACAGACCTATATCTTATTTTTTTTTTGTCTCATTCTAGCTGACAATTTGTGGCAGTTCCTCTCATTCATTCACATAGTACTAATAGCAACAGAAGAAAATCTTAATGATTGAGATGGTCTAAAGTACAGAAGTTAATCAGGAAAAAGCATAGCTCCTATTGAATAAACTAGAGATAGCAGCTGAAGCCTATTGAAAGTTGTAGAAAAAAATATTTTTACCTTGGAACCATTTGTTTCAAAACAATTCTTGTCATCTGTAAGACAATTATGTTAAAAATTATTTCCATTCTCCCTCTTTCAGACTGCATTTTTCAACTGACCTTGTTTCATTCAGAAGATTTCCACTTGCTCGAGTCCCACTTATGTTTATTGCTAGAAAGGGGTACATTCAAAGTTCTGAAAAATATTTAAGAAATGCTAATGGCTGGCAAACCATCTGAATTATGAAAAAATTCCAAAGGTTAGTCCTTTAAGTAGTGAAAATCTTATTCTTATCCAAAGCTTTTCAACAATATGCAAATTTCATCATTCTTCAATACTGAATCCTAACTATATGGAGAAAATCAGCTTCACAGTGTTTTCGCGTTTTCACTTCTGACTCTATCTGTGTCAGAAACAGCAAAAAATGAAGAAAAGAAAACTCTTTTTCTACAACCAAAGAGAACTTGAGGATAATCTTAAGGCTACTTATTTCATAACTCATTCTTATTTTAACAGACTTAATCATGCTTGTGATTTATAAAGTGCAATTAAATCAATTTTTCAGTAAGAAATCTCGTTATTGTATTTGAAGGGTAACATTGATAGCAAGCCTCAGCTCCCTAGGCAATTCATACTGGTGCTATTGACTCCATATAAAAATATACAAAACATGAACCTCCTCAGGATTACTTGATTTGTAAAGGGCAGTAATGAAAAATAGTGCAAAAGAATTATGTAGCTTAATTAAATGCTTGCTAATTTCCTGTTTTCTTCAGTAGTGTCATAGGGCACAAGAGGACAGCGGAAGCACCAAGTTCACAAGCTTTGCTTTCAGAAAGGATGACGATGCAGGTGGGTCACACCAGCTTGGGTAAAGGAGAATGTCCAAGTGAAGTGGAAAATATAGGAAAAGGTCCAGCTTTTGCAGTGCTGAAAATCCTGCTGGCACCTGTGGGAGCCAGGAATACCTGGAGCTCAGGCATCCAACTGCAAGTTGAGAAAGATCCTAGGAGGAACCAAGGCAGGAACAAGGGGAAAATAAGCCAAAGAGGTTTAAAGATTATTTGAATCTAACCATGAGGAATAATGGCTAGGAGCTTGATTTTGTGCTCTGGAGGAAGGTGAATGGTCATGACAGGTGGAAAAGAATATGGTTACAGCACTGTAAGAGAGGAATACCTCCGTCCTGGTGAAGCAGCAGAGGTTGATTCCAAGATAAGGTGAGAAATTATAACAGGAGAACCCTTTGTATCCAGATTCAGAGGGTACAAAATGTTTACCTGTTTGGTTTGTGGGTTTTGGGGATTTTTTGTTTGTTTGTTTGTTTTTTATTTTTATTTTTGTTTCTTTTTTATGAGGCATCTATAGACAGCATTCAGATATTGTGGATATTTCTCTTTTTTTGATGTGTAAATAGAATACACTCATCCAGCAGAAAGTGCATCAAAGTACTACAAGGAAGATTTTGTTTCAATTTACTCATATTACACAATTTACTATTTGAAGTCATTAAACAGCAGTGCAAATCTGGGATGTAAAGCTTGCCAACCAAACATCTGTTGATAATTTTCATGTTTAAAGAGACATTAGCCAAGGCTGAGATGAACTACAAAGCTCCCTGTTCTGCTCTTGTTGATGTTGACATGCTATTTGCAAACAGCAGAGTGATACAAATCTTAATCAAAGGTGGAAAGCACAAAGTACTAACTGTCCTTGTAAGGGAAGTAGCCAACCAAAATCAACACCAAGGGGTAACAATACGGAACTGGAGACAACTCCCTAAGTTTCTGTCCTTCTCTGATACAAAAGTATTTTCACTGAACCGAATTGGGTCAAAAATGCACATAGAGTACAAAAAGTCAAACTGCAGATCTCCCTGTCTTGGAGATCCTAATTCTTGAACAGATCTCCCTTTTACTGAAATCAGCATGTTTTTGCAAAATGTTTCAGCTGCAGTGTAACGTGTCTCGATACAAGCAATTGTGTTAAAATATTTCCACTCATCTCTGATAAAAATACTGCATATGCAGTAGAAGCAGTCAGGGCCCTTAAAATAATGCTGATATTCCTGCTGAAAATTACTGCCAGCAGCATGAAAGTGCACAGGAAAGCTAGCTGGTCATTCTTGCGTGTAATTAATTTTTTCCAATAAATTGTTACAGATGTAGCATAGAGGTGAGTGCGTCACATACCTTTGTAACAGAAATAACATTGCAGTTGATGAGATTCTGCAGGAAGCAAGAAAACAGTAAGGTCATAGTTAACTGAGGAAAGTTTGTGTGTTACTTCGGTAATACAGCAAGATATTCCAACTGCAAAGCTTTCTATCAAGGCAGTTGTTCTTGCTGCCGCTTTGTCTCAGACTGTGCCTAGGATGTGGGATACTCAAAGGTAGGTGACCCCTGATTCTTTTTCCTTTAGAAACAGTGTTCAAGTCTGTTTTGCACACTTTTGCTACATGTCTCAGAATTACCAGAGTTGGAAGGGACCTCTAGAGATCACCTGGCCCAACTCAGTTCCCACTAAAGCAGGATCACCTAGAGCACATTACACAGCAGCCAGGTGGGTTTCAGGTATCTCCAGAGAAGGGGACTCCACAACCTCCCTGGGCAGCCTGTTCCAGTGCCTTGTCACATAGTAAAGAAGTTTTTTCTTATGTTTAGATGGAACTTCCTTTGTTCCAGCTCATGTCCATTGCCCCTCATCCTGTCACTGCGAACTATTGAGAAGAGTCCAGCTTCACCTTCCCATCCTTTAGATACTTGTAGATATTGATAAGGTCTCCCATCAGCCTTCTCCAGGCTAAAGAGTCCCATCTCTCTCAGCCTTTCCTCGTAAGAGATGCTCCAATCCTCTACTCATCTTTGTTGCCCTCCACTGGACTCTCTCCAGTAGTTCCCTGTCTCTCTTGAACTGGGGAGCCCAGAACTGGATGAACTGTTCCAGCTGTGGCCTCACCAGGACAAAGTACAGGGGCAGAATGACCTCCCTTGAGCTACTGGCCACACTCTGGTTTATACAACCCAGGATTCCATTGGCCTTCCTGGCAGCAAGGGCACACTGATGGCTCATGGATAATCTACTATCTATCAGGACGCTCAGATCCTTCTCCTCCTTCTAACTTTGCACCCTTGCCATTTTGCTCAGCCCTATCTTTGCACATGGTGTCCAGGCAGTGATGCCACCAGCACACCATGCTGGATGCAAATTATGAGGGTGCCAGGCTGAGACTGAGTGGCTCTTGGTGACACTGGTAGGCTGCCCAGAAAAAGCACTGCCATGTAGATACATCCTGTTCAGCAAGCAAACACAAGCCATATAAGCAGCAGAAGTGCCATCATATGGCCACAGCTCTGAAGAAAAAATTCTATTCAGGGATCTCTGATTTGCAGTAAATGTTAATATATAGACTGAATGGATCCTGAGCCAGCTGCTAGCAAGAAATGCATTTAGAAACTGGATTTTTTTTTTCATGGCTAACACTATAGATATATATTGATATAAATACCAATAAGGCAATGGAAAACTTGACCACATCCTTAACTCTGTCAAACTACTCTACATGTGTAAATTTATTTCCACATGCCCCAATTCCTACCCCCCACCAAAAAAAAAAACCAAAACAACCCCAAAAAACAAAAATAAACAAAAAACAAAAACAACAACAACAAAAAAACCAAAACAAAACCAAACCAAACAAAAACAAAAACAAAAACAAAAAACAAAAAACAAAACCCAAAACCTGTGTTTGCATGAGATTTTTGTTAGGGTTTTGTTTATTTATTTGTTTGTTTTATTTTTTCATGTACTTAAGCAATGGTGTTCCAAAGAAATTATGTCTCAGTAGTACCAACAAGAACCCAACACTTCAGCAGTGACTGGACACCATCACATGTGAGCAGTGAGTTGAGAGGGTTGATCCCTGGTAAAACCTGGCCAGCTGTGGTCTCTCTTCTATTGCTGAGTGCTTGCTCCAGTTCACCTGAAATCCACCATTCTCTTTCAAGTGTTTCTGAGTATTAAAATCAAATAAAAATATTCTCTTGTTCTTTTCTGACTAAACTGTTAAAAGTTAAATAGGTGTTGATAGTAGCAAGAGCACAATCTCTCACTTGTTAAGTATAATTACTGTTCCTCATTGTTATACTGGAGGTTAGAAATCCATAGAGTAATCCTACCTCATCTGTGTCTGGTCCATTAAGGAAACGGCATGGAAGAGGATTATGCAACATTCCAACATTGTTAACTAATCAAAGGAAACATAATGATAAGAAACAAATCTAGACAAAGTGAACAGTTCAGCTAGTTAAACAAATGCCTTCTCCTTGAAACTCAAGCTTTTGAGCTCTATGTAAAGAGAAATTCTCTAAGACTTGTTCTCACTGCAGTTGCCCATAGTGACCAGTATTGATTTCAGGGAATAGAAAAACAGCCTGTTGCTACAGTTTGGGGTTTTCTTCTTCTGTGTTTTGTTGTTTCACAATTAAAAGAACTATTTTCTTTATACACACACACACACACACGAACTAAACAAAAAACCAAGGAACAAACAAAAAACAAGAAAAACCTACACAAAACTTCCCCCCAAAACACGTTTTCATTGTTGCTGTGTGTATTGTAACAATCAGTGTTAGCCACAGGCTCATTTCAGATTGAATATAAGGATTGCACAGAGCTGTAAAACAGCCAGCAATGAAAATTAATTCCTTGAGTCCAAACACAAAGTTGCCCCACAAGCTGGATGCTGCTAATAAAGGAGCAGCAGAGATTTCCCAGTAAAGAAGCCACTGCAGAAAGACACAGGAAGCCTCTGCAGAATCTTAATTCACTTTTAAAACTTATTCATGACAACTAATGCTCAAATGCATTAGGTAGCTGCATGATTGTTTTATGTTTTGGCTAACAAGTTATGACACATCATTTATACAATTCTCTATTTTATATACTGTGGCCATATAATCCTTTTCAGTTAACAGACTTTAGTGACTCACCCAGAACACCAATATCCAAGCCTTGCAGACTCTTTTTGATGTTCTCATATATTGAATTTTTGGTGAAATCAGCTTGTATAACCTTTACCTTTTGACCTGTGGTCTGCTCTGGAATTAAGAAAAAAAAAATAGAAAACCCCTTTGCATCAACCCAGAAGGAGGGAGAGCTGTAATTAACTAATGAGAGAAATAGTTATCTTATTTAATAATGTTTGCTATACAGTAAGCAATTGTTTCAATTTTCTTGCTTTAAGAAGAAAACCACAAGAAAAACATGCTCATTGTACCAAGCAGTTTTCAAGGAACGGGTCTGGAAAATATAAGATAAATTTATGCCTTGAAATCAAGGGAAGTTCCCTTACAAAATCTAAACATCATTTGGTCCTTCAGGAAGAAAAATAGTCCAGAAATAAACAACACTGGACTTCTTCCCCTGGCTATCATAATATTTATAAATGAACACTGTCAGCATACATTAAACAAGTGAATATGGGTGCCAGATCCTCTATATAAACAGTTTTGCAAAATTGTTTTAAAGTGTTTTCACATATAACATGAACATACTTACAAGCAGAGCTTATACTTTTCTGTAGGATGGGAAAACAGAGCTCGATGTGATACAGTATTTTATGTATTATTTTAGAATGATTCCTTTCCTACTCTGAAATTTGCATTTCCATAGACTGAATGATCCCTGAGATTTTGCAAGAGTAAAAGGCATTAATTGGAGGGTGCAGCTTAACTTTTACAGGGTCAACTTACACAGAAGAGGAAAGGAAATATGCATGATTTTTCCAGTATCATTGCTATGCGGGAGTGGAGCCCAGCTGTACGTTACCATTTTCCCAGATGCTGATTTATTTCTGCTCATATTTTCATTGAAGTGTCATGAGAAAAAAGAGGCAGAGGCTCCTATTTATTCATTTAAAGGCAAAATTCCTCTTTACAGGGGCCCGGTACAGTCTCTTTTAACTAGATGCTCATATTGTAAAATTTTGCTTCTAAACCTGCTTTCAAGTTTTATGGGCAACCTGAAATCCAGATGAAGTTTGCTGAAAATGTGACAAGTGAAGCTGGGATATGTCAGTAGATGATAGGTCTGTGTATTCTCTGCAAGTGGCAGGAATTCAGGTGTGTGTGGATGTCAGAAACTCTGCTTTTTGGGAAAACGTCTCTGATTGTAGCCTCATTTTATCATACAGGTGATAGGGAACATTGCCTTGGACGGACATCAGACTCTCCACTTTCTAGCAAGAAATTTTGTTGTGTACACTCAGAATGTAGTATGAGGTCTTGGTTCAGCTCCCACTGGAGAGCAAGGCTGGCAGAAGGCTGGACTGTAATCCAATCCACAACAAAACAGGACCTGCACAGGAGGGTGTGAGGATATTGTTCCTTCCTGGTTGCTCTGTCCTTGTCCCTTGCTATGCGTCAAGTCTCAAGCAATTCACACTACCCAAGTAACACAAATGGTCTGAGGAAACAGCAGACACTCTGACTCCAGATCTGAAATGCAGTCTGTCTTGTATGGAATTGTAGAGGACATCTGTCTTGATGACAGATAAAGGAGGAAGGAATGTCCTTTTCTTTTTTTGCCCTCTTTCCAAGCTGCAGTTGTATGTATGAAAGGGAAAAAACACCCTTTGAACCTCCAACCTATAAAAGCAACTCCAGTGTCAAATGACCCCCCAGTGGTCCCTGGCTGGGGGAATGGTACAACTATAAAGAAAAGGACATTGTGAGTGTAAATGTGGTGAAGGAAAAGAACAGAGCAACAGCTGGAGCAGACACCTACGGTGATCTGACTGAAGAGCTCTATAAACAAAATGAGATGGTCTTAAAAAGCATGGTGATGTTGTGGCCATCTTTCTTGCGGGCAATGAGAAGGGCAGCCAAAACTAGAGCAACATAAACATGAGGATCAAACAAACCATTTGGACTTTCTCTGCATCCCCTTGTCTGTCCAGTACTGCTGCAATCAGCACTGTCAGCCAACAAACAAGTACTCCAGATGGCTTTTCTCTGTCTCATGTAAGAATAAAACAATATATTAATAAACAATAAAACTATCATGCTGATAAATGAAATATCCAGGGATAGCTCTTCAGAAAATGATAACAATTCTGCAAAGGAGAAAGCCAAAAAAATAATTTCCAATGTTTCTTATGTGTCTCCCTTTCTGCGACACAGATTTATGACAGTTCTTGAAGACAAAACAAGCTATTGCAACTCTTTTTAAATGTCCTAAGTATGCCAGAAGCAAAACCCCGAGATTTTCAAATACCAGGACAGGTTTTGGTTGGTTGTTTTTTTGTTTGTTTGTTGTGGGGTTTTTTAGGGTAATGCACTGCCTTTTGAAATTTACTGAGACGAGAATGAATCAGTATGAAACATGAAGTTGGTTAGGACACACAGTCTGACAGAATCTCTCCTTTTCTGTTTAGAGAGTTATGAAGATCATCCAAAAATCTGAGGAAGCAAAATGAATGCCTGAGTGGCACAAGAATTGATATTTATAGAAGAAGGAGATCTTTCTCCTTCAAAATCTTAATATAAAGAGAGAAATGCTCAGGCTAAGTGTTTGCGTGGCATTCATATTCCATGGAAATTTGCAGAGAGGATAGCAAAATGAGGAGTAATTTCAACAACAGAAAATGGTTTAATAAAGATTTAAGACTAGGGGGGAAATAAAAACAATTGTTAGATTATAAAGCACAGGCTTTGGCTACATTTCTAAAGTCTTTGGGAGAAGTGTGTCCTCTTAGAAATAAAAGGTAACTAAGTTTCAGAAATAACAGGAAAACAAAGAAGAAACATGAAGAACTATTGTAAAAGCAGAACTGCAAAGACAATAGAAGATACTGGAGAATGCAAACAGTGCCCAAAAAATCTCATGGGGATTGCTACTACTAGTCATCAGTGTACTCTATTATCAGTCGACTATCAGTTAACTAGTAACTACTAGTAAATACTAGTTATCAGTCAAAGCCCTGAAGCGGTGCACTGTTAAGTGGTAGTGCGTACTGGGAAAATGCCCTGAGCCCCCAGCAGTAAAGCTTTAACTCAAGTGATCAGCTGGACACAACAGGCATCTGTAACAGCCTTTGAGGAAGAAGGAAGGACGTGCCAAGTGGGTTGTTTTATGTAAGTCAGTGATCCCAGCTTGTTACCTGCTTAGCTCTGAGAGCAAGCTCTGGAAGGACAAGGGGCAGACTGGGAACTGAACCTGCAGTGGGGGTCACAGCTCAAGGTATTAGCACTGATACAGTTTTTAGTGGGTGCAAGTTGTTCTTGACAATTCTATGGGGTGATTTTTAATTTCACTGCTTTATTCTATACTCACAGGTGTGATTTCATCAAACCTGAATTTATGAACTTGCACACTCATTTGATCTAAACTGGTGTGGGTGCTTTCTGAGGACCACAAACCTTATCTTTCCTTAAATACAGACTTGTTTCTATAAAAAAAAACCCAAACCAAAACCAAAAAAACAAAACTAAAACCAAACAAAATCAGACCCTGAAACAACTAAAACCCAAAAGCCACATAGTTTTTGAAAAAAAAAAAAATTATGTCTTACAGAAGTAGCTTTTGGGTTTTGAGCATTAACAGCTAAACAACACAGACTATGGTTAGAAATAGATCCTAAACTATAACTTTTCAATCAGGAGCTACTCCCACCTGCACAGATTACTTAAGAAATGTGGTCAGAAGAAATAAAAAAGTAGCACAATTAGTAGTAGCCTATAGTTTCTAATCCCCTGGGATTTTTAGTTTCATTAATGTTTTACAACCACTATACTAAATGTGCTTGATGAGCAGTATACCTGCTGTAATGGTCCTCCCTATTTGTCCTCCACAAGACTTAACTTTGTTGTCTTTTATCTCATCCTAAAAGAGCTTCCCTGTCTAAGTGGATGGAAATCTGGTTTTCAAGTCTAGTGATTCTTTGGATAAACGTTTCTGCTATGGTGGATCTTTGCATGTTAGAGCTCTGAGAGCTGTTCACAGGCACACTTGTGGCCCATGGAACTGTTCAAAAGGCAAACACTGAAGTCTTTGAAGTTATCCACACTTTAGATAGACTCCTTTTCTTGATAGTTTTCAGCATGCAAACTGAATCACAGAATGTTAGGGGCTGGATGTGATACTATGGTCAGGCAAACAATTGCACTGTTTGAATTACAGCATGTATTTTTAAAGTGAGCCATGACCAGAAGTATTCAAGCAACACAGTAATACCAGAATTAATTTAGAGTATTGGAGTAATACCTGAGGCTTTATCTGTAGCGATATCTGGGCCCTTACTGTACTACTAGACACTGTACCAAAGAAAAAGCCCTCCAGATCCCTGTAGAGCCAGCCTGCTGAATGGGAAGGGAAGTTTGGGACTAACACTCACCAACTTCAGAAGCTACTCTTTGCAGTTTTTCAAGAGTTCTGCTTATCATGACTACATTTAATCCACGTTTTGCCAGCTGCAAGAGAAGAACACAAGTTTTTAGAAAACAGTAGGGTGGCAAGAATCTTTACAATATTTCCAGTTCTGCAATAAAAAAAATATTATAGATTTTTTAAAATTGCTTTCATTCCTCTGCCTAAAAGCAACAAAGCAGATATTATATCCAGGCCAAGTAATATTCAAGCTTCTAACAGTCTTCCAAAACATGTTCTTCACTGTATAATCTTGAAGCCCAATAAGAAAAACAGACCAGAAGACAATCAAACCCAAATAATATGGACAAAAAGAAAAAAATAATGAGCCAATTTTTAATGAATAGAAGTTTGCTTGTCCCAGAAATACATTTTAATTTCATTTAATTAATTTCAACTTGGATTTGAGAGGACAAATAGGTTGATGACTTCCTAGTCATTTCACAATATCACCTTCCACCCTTACATGTTTTTATCCTGAGGAAACAGAGTAAGCATATTGAACTGAAGGCTCAAGTGTTTGAAAGAATTTGGACTACTCATATTTTTAAATACGAAAAAATCAGATGGATTTTTTTTTCATTAGATGTAAAATAATATTAAAATCAGAACAAACAAATGAACCAACAACACAAAACAAACAAAAAACCAAAAAAAACAACCCCCCCAAGCAAACAAACAAAAAAACACCAAGGAAAAAAGGTGAAGCCAATGTATAAAAATTCAAAACACAATCACATACGTGCACATCCACAAAAATACTTGCAATAGTAGAAGTTTATAGCTGCAAAAACTGTATAAAACAGTAGTCTATTTATAGTCAGTTTGGTTATACCACACACAGAACAACTGCAGAACAAAGAGGGAACATTTTTCTCCTGTTATCCCAAGGCCCCCCCCAACCCATTACTTAAAGAGTTTTAGGCAAAGCTTGACAGACAAACATGGCCTCAGCTTGCGAAACAAAGTTATTAACAAGCAGAAGCTGAACAGAGTTGTGTGCATAAAGAAAACAAAGACAAAGCTGAAACTAGAAAAATGCCCTTGCGGGCAAAAAGAGAGAGCTAAATTAGCACAAAAGATAAAGCCAACCTCATCTAAAAGTACCACATTTGCTTAGAAGAAGAAACTAACTGGTGAAGCCCACACACTGGAGACCCATTCACTTCCATAGCTGACTCCTTGCAAGGCTTTATCCTTAAATCTATTTGAGAGAAACAGTTTGTCCTGTTGAGCTCTTCTAAAACAATGCAGAGAATGTTAAGGAATAAGGACTTTTGTTCAAAAATTCACTACATTGAGAGAAATGGGGCAGACCATCTATTAAACATATCAGCCAAGACCATTTGCATTTACAGCACAAAGACTGTGCTCACAATTCTGTACTTTGGAGAACCTCTCACATAATTGATGACTGCTCTAAAGAGATCTGCACAGACTTAGACACTTGGGAGTTTTGAAAGCTTATTTTAAGGGCTCCATTTTAAGTTCTCAGGAAGAGAACTTGAATTGTCTCCACACTGGCAGATTTCCCTTTGCTGACAATGAGCATGACTCAAGCCGTTTCCAGTCGCAGCCATGGTCTCAGTTTCCATGGTCACTTGCTCCTTTCTGCCATTTGGGACTGCTCAGATGGGGATTATTTTAATTTTTGTCCCTTTAGACCCAAAACTAAATGTCAGCCATGTCATATACAGAATAAAAACAAAGTTCTGCTTCATTGGGTTTCTTAATATTATCTCAGCTGTGTCTCTGTACCTCATAGGCAGACAAGAATCCCTCCTAAAAAACAAGTAAAAAATAATTCCAGTCACTAAGATTATACTGTATTTCAGCTAAAAGCATGCTCGTTGCAATGTTATAAAATTCTTAACCATCAGGTGGAAGCACCCTCCCTCGCTGCTGTATATCAGACTAACCAGAAGTATAAGGTCATAGCATTGTCTTTTCTCAAGAAAAAAATGGCTGTACACCTGACCGCTATTTTTTTGCTTCCCCACCTACACAGAAAACCTGCATCTATCCACCTCAGAAATAAGCTTCATAGGGCACTGTAGCTGTCATGAGGTTCAAATGCACCCTCAAACAAACAAAAGGAACACTGCTTAGAAAAAAATTACCTTGCCGTTCACAGCAAAGGTAAAATCAGTTTTAACACTACCACATTTTCAAACAAACAAACAAACAACCAAAAAGTGACTTTTAGCACAAGGCATTTTCCTAAAACAAAAAGGTTTTGACATTAGAGGATGGTATTTCCCCTTACAGTTAAGCATAAGCACCCTCTACCAGCTTTGTAATGTGAAGCTGCTTGTGTTAGGAAATCCTGACTCCCGGTGGCAGAGGACTAAAATGCTCCAGAACCTCTCAGGACAGCTAAAAGATAAAATCATTAGTACTGAGCTGACTCCATCCCTAATGAGTTCCAACAACATAGTATTTGGGAACTGAGCTAGAAATGAAGAATGATCAAGCAGGATCTGCACTTTGGAATCTCACAGACTCATTGTTAAATAGTTTAAACCAGGATTAGTGTAAAGTCATTCTGCATTTTCCAGCAGATTTTTGCAGCTCTGTCTGAGGTGAATTTTTAAACAATAAAACTTCATTAAAGGCAAGACACAGGTGTCACATTCACACCATGCATGTAACTAGTACAGTTACACTGACAAATTGGCTATACTCTATTTGGATCACTAGATAAAATAACTTGAAATCCCTAATAATGCATAAAGCATTGGAAGCATTGGAATCTGTTGGAATCTGTTGGAATCTGAAATTCTACTGCAAATTTCTACCTATTACAAAAGACATTCCTCTCTTTTCTCCCTGGCTGTTCTGATACTGCCTCACTGTTTCACTCCTTTTCTTCCTTTGCACATGATTCAGAACTGTAAGTTCTCTCTGATTCAAGCCTTTCAACCATTTTTAGTCCAGCAGACCAGAACTGAGATGACAAGGCACAAGGATTCTTCAAGCTTTCTGCTATCTCAGCACCTGTGCAACACAAGTAGAATAGAACTATTTAAAGGAATAACCCAGGACCAAGTGAAGAAATAAAACTACATACGCAATTGGAGTATGAAAACTCTTGACGTTTTTTAGCTTGTATTATCCTGCTGGTAATACTACAGAGAAATTCAGGAAATGAAACAAAGCTTCAATATTTAAGAAACTGCTGTATTAATAGATAAATTCAGTACCTGTCTCAAAATGTTTTGCTAAAGCAATGATTTGACTCAAACTCTAGCCTGACTTATCAGAGTTATAAACTATTAACCATAGCAAAAATGGCAACCACGTGAGCCACCAGCATCCCACTTACGCCCTGCAATCAGATGATATGTGCAGAGGCTAACCCATACATCTCAGAGTATGGCATGGCTTTGTCCATAAACCCAGTATGTTCGAGGTGCTAAACCAGTAAGAAATCCTTAAGTACATCTGTAGTTAATGCATCAGAAAAACAGAGTAGACAAGACTGCATCAGTACCCAAATTCTTACAGATTAATAGAGATTTCTCTCTACTGTGCCTAGTAGCACACTCATAGCTGACTTGCTTATCTTCCTTGTTACAAGCCTTTTGAGTCTAATCCCTCCACCCCAAGAAATGATGGACCAAATTAACAGAAACATTGGCTTTTCAAAAAAGTAGAGGAAACTAGACCCAAACTCCCAGTACTTTGACACCATAGCAGTCAGTTAAAAGGACAGCATCTTTATGCTTAAGAAAGCCAGTAATTCAAAACCAACCTGATGTGCTAGAAATATGGACAGAGACTTCATGGAAGCTTGGACTGCCACACAGAAGAAGGTAAGTTGCAGCTGTGTGTGTCCTTGCCTCTCAACACAAGCTCAGAAAAGGAAAGAGAATATAATTTGCTCTAATAAATCTGTGTCCTGCTATCAACAAAGTACTATTCTGAGACCTCAGATCTACTGGTGTCTTCACACAGTCCCAGTCAGCTCTTGAACTTAGTAGACTTTGCAGAGACCTGTACTTAGATGTAAAACTTGGAAACAAAGGTACTGAATATATTGTAATCTTTCCCTGGACCTCAGTCTGCTGGGTTTTGCCCAACAAACCACCTACTGGGATTTCCACATAAAACACCAAAGAGGGAAAGCCACATCACACTACCCTCCCAAAACACAAGAACTGCTCTCTTTAGACTCCTGTACCATATACTGCCAACAAGTGTGAAGCACTTAGATTAGCCTGTGATTCATTATCAGCCCATGCTTGAGATCAAGATACTACAAAGGAATCCATCACCAGCTCTAAGAATTCAGACTCTAAAAGAACAGTCATTGTGGCCATCAAACAAGGCTTGCATTCACATCAGCCCATAACACCAGAGAGACCTACTCCAGAAAAACATAAGAGAATTTTGTACTCTGACATCAGACCAGCAAGGCAGTAGTGCTGAGCCAGAAACTCCAATGGTACACAGAAATTAAACCACAGGGTCAGATTTATTTATCCACAAGGCACACACGTGTGTGTGCTTTGACCCCAGTCAGAAAGATGACATGCCAAGGTATGAGTTCATGTGGTGTGTACTTGGGATCTGCCCCATAGAGCAGTAGCTGAGCACAGCTTCAGTCAAAGGGACCACCTTGGGAGGAAGGTATGTCTCAGCATGCATAAAGATGGCTCTCAGTCATCCCATAAAAGCCAAAAATAATGAACAAATGTTCCAAAAAATCCAGCTAGTTCCATCCAAGTTTTAGAAAAAGAAAACCAAACCAAACCAAACAAAAAATCCTAGGAAAAACTAAACTGAAAAAAACCCCAGCCCATAGTAGTTTTATGTTTTTCTCATGCTGTGAAGCAGTCATTCCACATGCTACAGCTGGCCTTTTAAATGGGATTTACTCTTACATAACCCATACACAGCACAAAGGTCACAGAACAATAACAGAAGCTCTGATCTAGACAGTCACAGGTGCCTGCAGCCTTCACATGGATACAGTATCTCCAAGGGCGCAGACAGAGTTCAGCAAGCTGAATGTACATGTGACTAAACTCAGAGGCAGGGGGCAAGACAAAATGTTTAAGAACTTCTGCTGTTTCCTCCCCCTGTCTTGATTCCATCCCATATTCCTCTGACCTGAGTATCTGTAAGACCCTTCCCATTTACTCATCACTATGATGACCCAGTGAGTAGACAGAAAGCCTCATTTTCTCACAAAAGAATTTGTGATCTTTATCATAACTGTGTCAAACATTAAACTATAATAGCTGGTATTTGTATTTCGGCTCCTGCATTCAATGCACTTTCAAAAGCAGTTATTGAATTGGCACTCCCAGTAATGAAAACCATGATGCAGATGCTTAAACAATGTCCACAACTTAAAAAGACTAGTTTAAAAATCCTGTAAATTAATTAAAAAGCAAACTCATTTTTCTTTCCTGTAAGTTTTCTGTTATAATTTCTGAGCAGAAAGCACCACATCTAAACTTGCATATAACAGGCTGCTGCTAACTTTCACCTGGCCACCTCACTCTGAAGGCAAATCATGTTTTATTGTTGTTTAGCTTCTAGGAAGGGAACAAGTTTTTAACGAAGACACCAGAGAGAAAATCTACCATGCAGCCCCTGTCACTAATAGCAAGGCTGGAACAACTCTGTACAAGGCTACCCTGTCTTCTGCACTGATTGGCCTGAGTGAATTGAGGGACTGCTGTAAGGATGCCCCACAGCAGCAACTACAGGATCAGCACAGAGCTTCGCTCCCTCTGCAGCCTCCTACAGCTACCTACTCTTTCTTAAACAATTAGGTTTCTGTATTCTTTCCTTAACTTGTAGTTTATATTATTTTACACGGAAATTCTGTTGTTTGAGATGCATCTTTAAAAATGTGTTTGCAAGTGCAAAGGCTAGAAAAATCACACTTTGTGTTAATGCTGGACAACCCTACTGAAAGTGAAAAACCAGATTAGCTCTGAAACTGGGTAAAAAAGGACAATGTGGGTGGCTTCCTACCCTGGACAGGCAAAATGACATCTTCTGAATTTCTCAGTGTTTCTTTCCACTTAATTTCCTTGGTCTGACAAGACCACTGAAGCATGAATACCTTTCCTCTGGAATCCAGTGCCAGTTTTCTTTCAGAGCTTGATTAGTATTATTCAGAGCAGGAAGAGGGGAAGGATTAGTACCATGTTTGCCACAGTATCTTTGAATCCTATAATAATTTTACTAGCTTGCAGTCTGAGGAAATAGTAGCAATTGCCATTTTCTTAAAATAAGCATAAAGGTAAGAAATCTATATTACCTCAAAGGAATATGCTTTTCCAAGACCATCTCCTGCTCCTGTGACCACTGGAGAAAGTAAAAAGAAGAATCAGGATTACATTTGTAGCTCTGCTTTATCTTGCTCTTTCTAAAGCAGTTCCTGAATTTTTCAGTCTTCATCATCTGTGTTTCATGAGCACTGCAGTCTAACTGGTTCTACTGAAGTCCAGAATAATCCCTTCTAGAAATTTATTTCTCTTTTTTTCATCTTTTTGTTACTTCACTAGCATATTTTGTTTTCAAAGCAAATCCCTTCCCACAGTAACCTGTAGATGATGCAGCAGGTAGTTATTACTCTCATTTTCAATGGGGAGCCACTCAAAACCACAATTTCCTAAAAGATGATAGAATTTTATTCTATATACATATTTTACAGGTTCTGTTTTGCAAGCCTTTCAAGCTTTATACTGGTGGCAGAATGGTAGGTGAATGGTGACAAGCTGATATTTCTCACACAAAAAATGTGTATGTAGAGGAAACATCACAGGAAATTTAAGGCCTCTAAAAAACATTTTTTCTTCAGAAATGTTCTCACTACTTTTGCCTCCAGATTCAGTGTTACTGGGAAAACAATCTTTGGTATTTGTCAAGCACTCTGAACTTTAAATATTATGCAAAAAAGAGAAACAACAGGAAAAAAATTATTACACTTCATAAATAAAGAATAAATAAATTAGGAAACCACTTCATAAGTTACAGGGCAAATCTGCTTAAGTTTTCTGAGCAAAACTGAAACTGAATCAGCATCCAAAAAAGGTGGATTAAGGACTTCCCAACTGAAGAAGACACTGGGGAAGCAAAGTGATT
Source organism: Calypte anna (assembly GCF_003957555.1). Classification (NCBI taxonomy): domain Eukaryota; kingdom Metazoa; phylum Chordata; class Aves; order Apodiformes; family Trochilidae; genus Calypte; species Calypte anna. Next base: position 32,937,998 of record NC_044274.1, on the reverse strand, counting down.
TTGAATAGTTAGGTTTGTCGCTTACAGAAGACCAATTACTCTCTCATGTCTTCATGACTCCACAACAATGCAGCAGTGTATTGTTTGCTTTCTAGAGACCCCCAGATGAAAAATGAGTCTGTTGGAAAACAAGCTTCCACCCGACTAATTTTCATGTTTCTTGGGATCTCATGTGCCATGTCATACAGTAAATTATTTAAGTCTTATGAATTTTACCAGGTCCAGAAGACTTGATAAAAGGACAGAGTATTAAAGATCCACTGGAGAAAACAAGTCTCAGCCTTCAGTGGAAACAATTTAGAGAAAGTTCCACATGCTGCTCCTTACTTCAAGCACAAAACAAGAGTCCCTTGCCTCACTTGAATCAAAATGAGAGTTATGTATTGCTTTAGAAGCAGCTGGTATTCACACAGGTCTAGGGAGTGGATTTCCTTTCCTACTAATCAAAGGGGTGGATTTCTTTTCTCATTCATACACTGTTAGATGTGCTTGTTAAACATGTACTCAATATAGACATATCAAGTCTCTAATGCAGGGAAAATAATGAAGCATCGGAGTACTGTTTGGGTCATTTCTTCACAGGATGCCACCATCACTGACATCTGTAGCCCAGGAACTCAGACACTGTAGTATGTGTTCATTTATGCTTAATACTTGTAAGCTTAAGAAAGAAATCAATGATCAGTAGGAAAAACAGGGTGTTTATTAAACTTCTGTTATTTTTGAGAATGCTTAATATCTTTTTAAAAGTACTGCCAATTTGCAGCCTTTGAAGTTTGTCAGCTCAATTAGATTTGGCTCATTAATGATACCATTAAAGAAAGGTCACCAATTCAAAAACAAAACAGAACAACAGACTGGAGCAAAGTCACCACGAACAAAGAGAAGTTGCTTTGAAGAGCAGAGACCATATGCTAGACAAAAACTAGTTGCTTCACCTATCAGGAAAATCAGGATATAGGCAATGCTATCAAAATTAGAGCATTTACAGTAGAGAAAAATGTCAAAAGTAGAATAGGGATAAAATTAACATCACTACATCAGGTGCATGAGCCGTTATCAGTATGACAGCTTTTCTATTCTCCCCAAGACCCTCAGCATCACAAAACCAAAGTTACTAGAAAACAAAAACAAAATAAGCAAACCACACTTAACGGTAACTGTGTTTTGTTCTGAAAGGACAGAATAAGGAAATGCAAGAAAAACTCTCCCAATTAGTAACTTAACAGTCACTCAGTTACAGGAACAAGGTGAGGAAGTTTTCTTTTACCTGCCCATTCTCCCAGTGATCGAAAGAAAGTCTTAGGCAAAGCGCTCCAGAAATGTGCATAAATATATTTCACAAATCTGATCCATTTTACCAGAATATAGAAACAGATCAGAACCCCAGTAAGTGTGAGCAGCTGATGGTGGACTGCTTCCATGCTGAGCAAAGGCAAAGGCAGTGAGCTAGTCTGAATCAGTCGCTCTCTCTCCAGGAAATGCCTCTTTCCAGCACACTGCTAGCCTCTGAGCACTGGCAGAGAAGTGAGAAGCCTAATCAAATCACGTGAGTCTCTTTTTCCAGAGCATGTCCAGGGCTTGGATTAAAACTCTACATTACACACAGATTTGTAAGCTACTGAAAACAAACAAAACAAGAACTAAACAACTATTCCATGCTTACGTTAGAGAAAAGGTTTCACTCCTTTTCTGGAACCTATCCAAGAACACAAAAACCTTTTTACTGTCACTGTTCAGAATTCATAAAGAATAAAGACAGGTCTAAAACAAAACCCTTATATAATAATATAATAATATATATATAATTATATATTATATCTATATTATATATAATTATATATATTATATACATGTATTATATGTATATTATATATATATAATTATATATAATAATAAACCCTTGGATAATAATATGCCAAACCTTGGGGTAAGACACATCAGTGCTACTTCTTACAGCACTGAAGACTTAAATATCCTAGGCACTTTCAGGGCCAAGTTCACAGTGAACTTGGGTGGAGATCAGAAAAACATTTATCTACAAATTTGATAACAAAATAATGAAAGGTTACTAAAGTCACCTGGTTACTTCTATAAAGAAGAAGCAACATTATATATATTTTCAAAGAGCTTTCTGAAAATAGGTAAGTATTGTTATGGCCATGTTAGAAATGGTGCAATTTTGCCATGAACAAGTGCAGTAATTAATAGCAAGGGAAAAAGACTTTCAGCTTTTCTGAACAAGGTAGGTTTAAACTAGTATCACAATTTCCTCATAAAAAAACTTAAAGTGGAGAAAACGCTTACAAGAACAGTATGATTCTATAATCCCACTGCAAGACAGACAAAATAATTGACACTCAGATTTCTAATGATTAAAATAAAGTTAACATATGGAATTTCTCAGGGAAGGCACAGAAACAACCTTCTCTCTTCTTTGTAGAGGCAATTTGAAACTTACATTTTTCAAAGATTAAGTTGAAGAAGAGGAACACTGACACACATGCACTTAGGATAAAGTAAAATAAAGTTTGCCTATTTTAATGATATTCTTCCACAGTTAGCAGAAATCATTAAATTAAATTTAAAATCAAATTTAAAATTTAACATGACCCCCAGTATTCTGCAACTGAAGAGCAGTAATATATGTCCAGTGCTACATTACAATGCCTTCATTCAGAAAACCACAATATGCAGATGATGTCTGAAATAAAAGGAATGTTAATACTAACTGTAACAAGATATAAAACTCATTACAATCTCAGCTTAACAACAAGCTTCTTTCCTTACACACAAGTTCTCTTAATATTTCAGCATAATTACTGTAGTCTGTATCACAACACTTATTGTTTACCAACTGTGTAAGGCCAGTCAGATAAAAAAGGCCTGAGTATTGAATTAAAAGAATTTACATACAATCACAAATTCCCCAAAGAGTCACACACTATTTGATGAATACTTCATATTTGAACAAGTTGCACCATGTTCTTAATAGGCAACAATGATGCTGAATACCTCCTTCAAATAAAAAAGAAACAGACCCACTTTTATTTGAAGATGGAGTCAAAATGCAAACTTCTATAATTGCCAGCCTTTTCTTTTGCTCTCCAGTTCTACCCAGGTTCCCTTGACATTTTCTGTTCCAGACACTGGTAAAAAGATATATGCTTACTGTACTTCATGGGCCTAATGTTTGTAAATCAGAGGGGGAAAAAAAATTGTTACGAATGTGAAGGATTGCTCATACAGCCCAGTTTAAGTTATCTTCTTAGGTATTGCTTTTCTGACTTTCACAGGAATCATTTCAAGAGCCTTACACATTGCTTGGGCAGAAACCGTCTTTGGGTGACCAGTGTAGATTTTCACTCTTAACCTCATTCCATTATAGCTAGCCTGCTGCTAGCTATAAAATAAAGAGTATGAATAGATTAACATACAGTACAATATTCCTCTCCAACAGTTACCATTTTTAGGTTTCTTTGTACGTTCCTTTGTAAATACACCTTGCCACCCACAGATTTTAAAAAGTTTTAGAAGTATTGGACTGGCTTCTGAAAATCAAATTCTGCAGCTAGCAACATGCAACCACAAGGTACTTCTGTAAGGGAATGTGACTTTGAGAAGTCAATCCAGTAATTCTTAAAACCAGCCTACTTAACATTTATTTTAAATATGTATTCTGAAGACTAATGCTTTCTGTATCAATCTTACCACTTTTTTCCAGAAGAAAGAAAAGAAATTGATTCCTAAGAGATTCCTAAAATTAGTACAGTATTACCTGACACAATTACGGAGGTTCTGAATGAAATATCCGTTTTCATACTTGCCTAAATTCTAACATGAGACCCATGCCTAGTTGAGCCCAAATACCCAGAGTTTCAAGCAACAAACTTACAGGAATCAATATTGTCTCTTCAGATACAGAGGAAAATAGTAAGTGATAGAAGGTGAGTTGCTTTGTGAAAGAATGCAGGGACATGCAAGTTCTTCTATATAATACCTACTTTTACTTATTCCTAAATTCATATTTTAAATTATTCTGAGTAATACTATCATAAAGACTTTGGGGATGAGGTCTGTATTTCAGCTGAGAAATCTAAGTTTGAAGAACTCGAAAAACATAACCATGAACAATGAATTAAATATGATCACTTCCACTGCAGTACAGAAAAAACTAATGAAACTACTTCAAGTACAGTACAGCAGCACGTCAAAGAAACCAAATATTCATGCTATCCATGTGTGCTTAAAAGCATTTCATGTGTCCATGAACACAACAACTGGTTACAACTATAATTGGCATCTCTTTATAAAAAGGGACAGCAAAATATTAGTGAATTAACCACATACGGCAGCTGCTCCTTTGTGAGAACTACTTCTCATTTAGCTTGTGCCATTATGTGTCCACTTGAATTGCCACCAAATAGCTGCCATAACCTATTCATAATTAATGAAAAGCTTCCAATGTTTTGTCCCACTGCAGAGAGATGAGGTTCAGTAATAAGGGTTCTAGAGGTAGTGATGATCTGGAGAAAGAAGAGCCCTATAAACTCCTGAAATACAGGTGTTTCAGAATATACTGAAAAATATCAAAAGTTTTTTAAGGATAAAGGAAATCTCTAAAACCCGAGTATTTCTCTAAAGTTGGAGCAACCCCTTCCCAGCTCTTCAACAGGCAGAAAATGAAAGTCACATCCCTTACCCATCTGTGAGAAACTGAACGGCCCAGACTTTTGTTTTCTTTTTGACTGAGCCTTTGGATTCCATTTTCTGTATCTTCAGTCACTCCTCCTCTCGCCACTCAAACTCACACAGATAGTGGGCAGCTGAGTTATTCCCTGAAGCTTCTCATGTGTCTTAAATCTAATCCAGTACAGCAATTCACATTGATACACAAGAGAGTAGTGCTTTACAGATTTAGTAGATTTTAATTCAGGCAAGGATGAAACAAGTCATTAGATCATGCTGGTCCCATGTCATGGTCTTCTAAAATCTTCTTTTGATTCAACTATTTTTAAAAAATCTTGCTTTACCAAGATAAGTAACTTTATTGTACTCCAGTGCTGCAATGTTTCTAGTGTTTTTAAAGACTACTCCTATATATTCATAGACACAGGTAAGCATTATCAACTGTATTTTTAGAGAAAGAAATAAAGACATAGAGCAGATATCAGACTCCAGACCTTAGATATTTATTTTTTTTTAACCACTGGACCAGCCAGGCCCACTGCAGCAACCCCTAGGGTTTGTTTATTCCTTGTTCTGAATTTTAAGCATTAATACCAGATAAATTTTCACTGCACAATTAAGACATGAAACAATGATACTTTCTCCTCATTTAAACAAATTAGTCTTCCATGTATCAACAAGTTTCCCCTCTTGTAGTTTCTGTATAGTAGCATCACTTCTCTGCAGCATTAAAAGGGACTGTGAAACAAAAAGATTAATATACCTAAACAAAAATATATTTATCTTTGTTATCTATCCTAATCACTTGTTTGGTACCAGCTCAAAAATCTTTTTAAATATAAAAAAATATTCTCTACACTTCCTTCTCTCCTTAATTCTACAACAAAGTTACAAGGGTTCACTTATAACAGTGACAATCACTGTAGAACACTATGATGTTACTGAAGATGAGGAGAAGATTGAAAGAGATTTTCTTCATAGTGCATATCAAATACACTATGCCATGTCCTGAATTTTTCAGTTAACATTTACACAGGTAACAACCTAGGGGCACAATTCTTTGTCCCATATGTTCTACAGTCACTTGCACAAGAGCAAATACAAATGTGAAATCATTCTGGATCACTAGTATCTTTCATCTGATACCAAGGATTGCACATCATATAAGGCAATGGTGAATCAAGCTTCATCATCTTTACAGGCAGTTTTCCTCAGAGAGTACTGGCAGGCACTGAAACAGAACAAACAGCACCAAGATACAGGTAAATGAAGAAATTCACTACTTGATATATGCCTGTGGCATTCCTTCCTACAAATTTGTTGGTTGAATTAAAAAAAGGCTAAAATTAAACTTGTCCACATGTGAAAAACATGGTGTACAAGAATATTTCTGAACCAATGAGTTGTGTGCCCATCTGTGAAACTGAGGTAGATTTTTTTTTCTTGTTCCATATATGTTCCAGTATATTCTTATTTAAGTTCTCAGCAATGCTGAACAAACTTGTATCTTCAGTCTCTTTCAAGGTAGCCATTGTGGCTAACTCTTCAACTCTGTAAGTGCATTCTCTTCATCCCCAGGTTGTGCAGGCTTGCTGTTTCCTCTTAAGGTTAAAAATGAGTATCTCAGTCCTCCTGCCATACTAGAGAAAAAAGAATGAACACGGGTGTCAGATATTTGATGTTGTATATGCCATTTTATAGGTATGTACCTTTCCTTCCAAAGGATTAAAGAATGGCAACTACCATAAATCAAGAGTGCCTCATGGCTATGCAAGCCATATGCAAGTTCTGAGTAGGTGAAGATCAATTATCTATTGCTCCAACAGATTCATACAAACATATGTAACAGTTCATCCAAACAAAACAAAACAAAACAAAACACCCCAAAAAATGAAACAAAAAAAAAAAAAAAACCAAAAAAACAAGAAAGAAAAAAAAAAACCAAAAAACTATTGCAAGTCATAACTCATACTCAAGGGGCACAACTCATTTAGTCAGTGTTCTCACTTCACCACCTGGCTTTCATTTGGAAGCCTTGCAGATCAGAACTTCTGCTCATAAAAGGAGAACCACACACAGTAAAAATGCTACCATGTTTCCATAGTTAAGATCTTATCATAGTAAGAGTCAACATCTGAAAAGAGACATCAAAAGATACAACTAACTGTAATGAACTTTTCATCCTGAGGCAGTATGTCCTCAGTCCAGTAATCTCACAACTGCATCATCCAAGTGAGCCAAATCAAATAAAACATAAAATTATATATCACTAAGAAATCTTCAGCTTTGGCAAATAAAATCCATTCAAATTCCACTCACCAAATATTTAGACCTATAAAGTTTAATACAGAGAATATGTAATCTCCACCAATCAACATTCCAATGTAAGCAATGGATATATTCTGAAAGGAAACAAAAAGCATGCATTTATTGAAGTCAGTTTTCATCTCCTAGAATATAAATGGCACTAGTTAAATTCTTTTTCTAAGGAAAGGCTATATACTGTTGCTGGCCACTCTTAAAAATCAGCATTTAAATTATTTTCATTGGATGTTTCATATAGCCTTGTGGGTAGTGTAACAGTGAAACAGAATAATAAAATTACTAAAATGGAGCTATGTTAACCACTCTCTTCACAAAACTTCTTTTTAACCTTTGGAATGTTCATCTCAAATCTTATTTCTTGAAAGCAGGTTTGCGTTTCTGAAGTATAAAAATTACCCTTTAAAGTTAAAATAAAAGCTTTTTACTATTGCTTTAGAAGAATTACTTCCTTACTTTGTGCCAACTAAATGTACACTGAAAGCACTTGGTTCAAATTCAAGGCAGGAACATTTTAAAGATTGTACTCCTCCCACATCAACTTTTGGGAAACTTGTCCCCTATAGACATAAGGAAAGCTATAGAACTGTGTGATCACTTTTCCCAACGCTTCATTGGGTTCAAATGTTTTAGCAGTTAGCTGGGACAATGGTGTAGTTTCTACCAATTTCTACTGAGGACTACAGCATCATAAAGTGCTTCTCCACCTTAAAGCTGTGCAAAACATCTCAAAGACTCGTTATTACTGAGAAAAATAACACTAGTGTTGATCTATCTTCATGGGTCAATGCAGGCATATAAAACTTAAAGTAACACTTTCAGGACAACAGAATGAAAACTACTAGATTAATTTTCCTGGTTTTCATAAAAACAACTGTAAAAAGAGAAGTACCATTGTCTTTTTGTGGATTTTGCTACGCTGGAGGTATAATTTTCCTCCATGCTATTCTGTGATATGAATCATCCACAAAATGGAGCACCCTTGAAATGGGAGATTGTTATTTCTGTGCCTAAAGTACTTTGAATTCTGATAGTTGTCTGGCCTAAGTTTTAGTTAAAAGCTAAGGTTTTTAGCTAAGTTTTGCTAAAAGCCTTCCAGCTTCCAGCTCCATCCTTCTTTCCAAAACGGCCTACAAAGAGGTGATTGCACAGTCAGTGATCTTCTCAAGCTCAGACATGCTGGCCTCATCAACACAGGGGAAGTTGCATTGGTCTTAATTAAACTGTGCTAGAAAAAACAGACTGCAAGGATACCAAGTTCAGTTTTTAAGACAGGCGTGGTTTGGTGTTGATCAGATTAACCGGAATGAAACCACAACCAAGCCAAAATTAAATAGCCCATCCAGCTAGCATACAAGTTCTCACTCAGAGACACAAGCAGTTAACTGCAAAGCAATAAACTCCTTACTACAGCTTAGCTGTTATTATCTATCTCCGAATGTCCTTTTTATGAGCAGCCATGGAAAGCAGTTCAGGCCAAAGTGAAAGTGGGTTAGTCTGTACCAGTTTGGAATGCATTTGCACCAGGCTACCTTGACTAACTCATAGGAACCTGAACAGTAACAGAAGCAGGTGACAGTACCTGATGAAATGTGGTTACAGGACATCTTTTAATTAAAGCGATTCAAGTTTATTCTGTATGAAAAATAAAAATAAATCAGTACTCCTACTGCTTTCTAGAGTATATCCAAGTTTCAGTGGAAGAAAACAAGGTCACTTTGTTGTCTGAATCTCCAAAACATATTAACCAAGTACTGTAGCAGTATTAGCTCACATTTCGAGTTTCCAGCTCAAAGCATAATCAGGATTATTGCTGAGGCAATGCTCCTCCCTGTCTTTTTAAGCATTCTCATCTGCCTTGAATCCATAACTCACCTTGATGGCACCAACTACTGTTGTTGTGAGTGCAGAATTGTAATGACTGCAAAGGACAGTAGAATACATCAACAGAAACCTAAATAAAGCAAAGGAGAAAATTTTATAAATTCATTCCAGGAAGCTCAGAAGTTAAGCAATATTTTGAAATGTTCAACATTTTCTGGATCATGATTTTGCTAGGATCTACAACCGCACTTAACCAAACCCAAAAAAAAGTCTTAATGGATCTGAACTTTAAGTTAATGAATATACAGAGCAGTCAAAATACATGTTAAAATGTGCATGCCAGAGTTCTAGCAGACTCATCCCTACTTTTTGTGCCCCTTAAATGTCAGTTTGAGGCCTCGGTGACTTGTGAAAGAACAGAACAGGACTGGACTTGTGTTTTTGTTCTTGCTTTGACTCTGCAGTTCTAACAGGAACAAAGCATTGTTTGATAACTTTTGAGTATCCCATAGTTTTCTGGGAACTTTAAAGAACAAATGCACTGAAACAGTTCCTATACTGACACATTATTAACTGCAAAGAAATTAAATAATGAGAAAAGACAGCCAGCAGAGAGATATTGAGTGCAGAGAGTAAAAAGCTAAATGTCATGTTGTTGACTACTGTACTTCGGAAGTCATCAACACAGATAATACTGAAACAGTTATTTAGACCACTAGAAATACTTAAAACACAGAAGCCTGGGGAAAAAATATATTTTCTTTGAATTTTAACATAACTTAATAGTGAGTCTTACTACCGATTTGAGATTTGCAGTATAAAAAATATTTTTATTAAAATATTTTACTTGATTACTCTATGTCCTTACCCCAATAAGCAGGAAAGAAGAAATTGAAAGACAAATAAAAAATTTGTCCAGTGCTGGAAACGTGTTGCCTATTAGAAAAAAAAAACAAAACAGAAAATGAAAAAAGAGTGAGAGAGCAATACATGCTGTATAATCAACTGTAAAAACATATAAAATATGTGTATGTGAAATATGAAAAATATGTTTGTGTAAAATATGAAAATGTGTAAAATCATAAAATACATTTTATTCATATTATAATTTTAAAAATGCTTATATTACACATGGAAACAGTTTGATGCATTTAACTTGAGGTAATAGAATGACAGCACCTGTGATACCTAGAAACATTTTTTTAACATATACAGCAGTGCAGATATATAACAGCATGCTGCAAATAATGGATACAAAGACAATACAGAGAATCTCTATTCATATATTTATTGATGCAGACATCAACAGTGCAATTAGTACTTCACAACAAATAGTTCTGTGTATTTATCAGCCAGAGAAAAAAGCAAGCAAACATATGATCTCCTTGAAATCTACTTCATATCACAGATTCATTCATGAACAGCGTTCAAGGTTTGAGCCTGAATTTTTGAGCTCAAATGTAGATAAAATAAGCATTACTAATGTCTCTCATCAGAGATATCGGCCAATAAAAAGGCTAAATCACTTTGAAGCCTGCTCCTCAGTGATGTGCAGCAAACAGTACCACACAACAATCACTAGAAGACCTGCCACAGGTTCTCTTGCATCACCAGGATATGCCTTGTTTTAATCTGGATAGTTTAAAACCACACGTATCCGCAGACAAGTCAGCAAAGGCTGAAAACATCCCTGAGAAATGGGATAAAGGCTCTTAGTCCACACTGAGCTGTGTCTACCTGAGCCTCCAGCATCTGTGGTAATAAAAAGACCTTGGGCAGCTCTGTCCTGCTACAATCGTGCTGGTATGCAACAACAAGTTGCAAAGTCTTACAAAGAGACATCCTGGGGCTTCATTTCTGTTCCACTATATGAGGTTTCTCTGTCCTCTGTCAGGCAGCTGGTGAAGGACAAGTGAGTAACTGCAATACTCACACTCTGCACATGTGCAAGATGAGGTAGCTACAGCTCTGGATAGAGCCAGAGGAATTGAAGCAATTTCCTGACCACAGAGACAGGGCACTCATATTTTGACCAGCAGAAGGTACACACTGTGCATTGTCTGTGATAGATCAAAGCATAACCTCTGCTAGGGTCCTTCTCCAGCCTGAAAATCTGCTAAATATTACATTGATATACTGTATATTGATTTTTCATCAGTATTTTTCCATTTTTTATCATTTTTCTTTGGTTTAATCTCTGTGCACCAACCTGATGCTAGTTGCTAAATCATTTAATGGTACTTTTAATATTAAGTGACCAAGCAAATGCATACGCACAATAGGCACTCTGCATTTCTAGTTTTTTTTCAGGCAAGTGAGCAATGAATTGTTTGTGTCAAGTCAATGTGTGGGCACGATGTATTCTGTCTCTGTCATGGAATAAATCTAGCAACTTCCCTGCTCAGTTCTCCCAAAATGCCTCCAGCCATGAATGCTGGGAAACCAGCTGAAACCTTACTGACACCACACAAAGCTGGCCCCTTCTAAGTCTGCCAGGAAGGGCATCAGCTACATTTTCCTAAGCTGCTTTAATGTCAAGACAGACTGGCCTCACAAGAAGAGATTTCACATCCAGAGCAAAACTAAACCCCTTGTTTTTCAGGGAATGACAGTTTTTTCCACTTAAAGCAGAATTTTAAGAACTGACCGACAAAATGATGTGAGTACAGGGCACAACAACATACATGCAAAACACATAAAAAACAGTGGAACAACTTACGACACTCACAAACTCTGTAATAATTTTCAGTGGCCAATCTCAAATATTTCCAAAAGAAAACATGAATCTCCAAACTAATTTTACTGTTGAGAAAAAGGCGACTCAGCAAGTGTATGAGGGAGCCAGAAAAACATCATAAACCTCCTGGTCTGATAGTTTATGTGCCAGGACATAGTGCCTACAATATTACATTGTATTACAATTAGCTATGGAGACTCATGCCATTGTTCTGTAAGAAAGTAAAATGTAGGTTACTAAACTAGATTGAAATAAAACTGGAATCTGTCCTATGCATCAAAATGAGAGAAGGACTGGAAATTGTCTGGTTTGGTATTTATCTCACTTTAGAGTATGTGGCAAATCACACTCTGCAAATCACGTTGTCACTGAAAGTCCCCAGTTGTACTTTAGTTTTTAATCAAAGATTCATACCAGGGCTAACACACAGTTTAAGCTTCTCCTCGCAGTGAATAATTACAAGTTCTCACCTGTGAAGTCCAAGTCACATACTTCAAACACTAGTGACTAACATAGTGTTACAAATCTCTTTAAACTCTCTAGAATTCTTTAAAAAACCAAAACCAAAACCACCCCCAGCTGAATAAACCGAACAAAATACCATTAATAGTCTGAGTTATGAAATACTGCTCCTTACCTGCTGAAAGTCTCCAGTAGAAAAACTAATAATAACTGTTGGAATCACCATGAAACAAGCATTATAGAAAAGGACACCATATTTTCCCAACTCCTGCAAAAAGTGAAACATGGTGTTCGGAATTACAAACCATTTGGAAGCAAAATATTAAATATTACTCTGGCAATCATTCTGTCATTATTGTCAATGAGCAAACAAGACAATACACTTCAACTTAAAATACAAGATTGTGATCACTGGATTCAGTGTTCAGTACTGAGTTGAGTTTCTATTTCAGTCACTTTGTATGTTCAGCAGAATATTTACTGTTCTGATTTGCTTTGTAAAGTTTCCATACAACACAGCTAGTCAGAAAATTCCCAGGACATGAATTCAGAACTGCTTGTGTTAAGCCTGCAGGTAAGCGTCTGCCTGGCTAAAGGACTAATTTAATTTACTGCAAATTAACCACAAAAGCACAGGTCAGCTACTGGGGACAGCAGAGAGTAAAATTAAGCCTGACTCCTCAACAGAGCACCTGTAATCCCTGGTATCTGATGTAAGTTCAAGCAACTTGAGGGATGCCATATTCCTGTTGGTTAACTTGTGTAACACAAAGGTAGAATATTAGGGTAACAAAAAAGCAGTCCTCCCTTCCTCCAGATTCTCCCATGCTATACAACAAATCTCTTGCTTTGAATTGAAACCCCATATTTTGCATAAATCTGTGAGGCCATTAAGTGCTTCTCAAAAACAAAAATATGGAGTCTGGATTCAACGCAACTCCTAAGATTATTAAAATAAAGATATACATTGCCACTGCATAGATTGAGCCACAAAAGTCAGTGACAAAACCTCTATCTAGTGTCTCCAAGACCGCTCTTTGCTACATCCTGGTATGTTCTTATGGCACTGTATTTGAAGAACAGTCTGCTCCATGTTTACACAAAGTATCATGTAACAATGCTTTAAGGTAGCCAAAAAAGATATCAGATATTATTGGTACAAAATAGCCAGGTCTCTGTTCCTCTTTATTTTACATAAACCTCACTCCAAGCATATTTCTAGTCAAAAAGTCGCCTTCCCTAGATATATGCATAAAGGTACAGATAAAATACATGCTTTTGGTTTGAAATTTTTTTTCCAAATCTAATATTTTTAATACACTAAAAACTCTGCCTGAAATACGTGTGAAAAAATAAAATGCCTATGAAAAGGTTCATCTAAGCCTGGCCTCAGATACCTAAAACACATTTTTCCCAGGGTGCTGTGATAAGAACGCACATAAAAACTGGAATGCGAGAGTAAATGAATTAACTAGTTCACAACTGTATGTTCATCAAGTCATGTAATAAGTAACCCACGGTTAGTACGTTGTTACAACATTAAATTCAACCTAATCACCCCAAAGTTACCTTTGGATCAATTTTCTGCTTTGTGTAAACTCCATTTGCTGCTGTGAAGATATCATTTAGCAATACAAATGTGTAGCCCTCCAGATTAAAAGACAGATCAGACCTGGGAAATAATTATATTGTAAATCAGTTAACAGTACACAATTCATTGCATACCTTCTTTTCCTAGAGAAATATCATAAATGAGGAAATGCAACCCCAGCAACTTACAGATGTTGCTTTAAGCCTTCTTTCTAAGTCAAGGTGCTTTACATTTCTCCAGTCACAGGACCCTCACAAACAAGTCATTAGAGAACTTCCAAAACACAGTGCTGAAGTGTCAGGAAACATTCAGCTTTCATTCTATGAGAAATTCCATCTCTCTCAATCCTGACAACCTGTCACATTATTCGTAAGTATACTTATCTACTTCTTTTAACACAGAAAGCAGCTAGGGAATAAAATATGACTCCTTTTTTTTTAGAGAAAAACCAGACATATTGTAATCCTTTCTGTTTTGGAGATAGGGTAATTCATTCAATAGTCTATATCTCTAATATAAAGTAAGATCACATGGCAATTATTTACCTTTGTACACAGTAAAGCCAAGAAGCAAGAAGTAACATCAAATTTCAAGTTAAGTAAAAGACTAGCCAAACAAAATAAACACAAAAGATTGACATATGAGTGCTTTGTGAACTTAATCTCACATTTCGGTTTGTTAAATGTGATTTAAAAATAGTCAAAAATCTTTGCCTAAGTCAAAAATCTTTGACAACCAAAAGATCAGCCTTTCTACCCAGAACAAGAACATACTTTTCGAAGATTATTAAACTACACTGATAATATGATACCCAAGCAGCATTCTTCACACAGTGTTAATTAGATTCATTTATGATCTCGCAAGCATGGAAAGTCTGAGGAAAAAAGAAGCACCCAAATACTTCCAGCTGGAGGTATATTTTTCCTTCTGTATTCCTGCACCTCCCAATGATGTCTGTAGAAAGATTTTCCAAATTAACTTAATTCACGGTAGCTCATCTCAAGTTTACTTAGCACTTAGCAAGGAAGAAAATCCTCCTGCTGTCCTTTTTCTCATAATATGGCTTCATGTAACAGATGAAAACCTTACCCAGCTGCTATGAAAGCCCCAAGAATTATGGCAAATACACTGACTATAATACTCAGTGGGTATCGTTTCCTGTAAAGAAAAATTAGACAGTTCACATTTTCATTACTTAAAAAGGAAATTAAATAGCTGTCTTCCTGAAAACTTTCAAAGTAATTAGAACAGAACATTTAACAAGAGGTCACAGTCTTTATAACGTTACAGAAGTTGCAATTGACTACATGCTGTGCTGTCAGACTTTGGCCTGAGAACAGAAGTTGAAAGACGCATTGTGAGCATTCTGGTACTAGATAAATTTAAGAGTAAAGATTAAAGGTTTAAAGTAACAGGGTTCAAACAAACTGTAATTCACTGTGTACTAGTGATAATGGAAGTATTTCAGTGTCTTCCAGCAATCCAATAAGGGAAAATCACTACACATCTCTTGTATCACTTTTCATATTACCTTTCTTGGGGAATATGCTGTACAGCACACTATCTGTGCTATTTTTCGAATAGATACTTATTTTTTAAATCTAATTGAAACCTTGTACATAGAGAGGAAAGAACAGAAATTTACTATATTTTTCAGCACATTTGCACAGCCATGGAGTAGGTAAAAGCATTCTGTAAAGCTTTTCTGCTTCTTGTAACTGTATTACTTAATTTAGAAGTGCCTTAAGCCTTTTTTGCACTGTAGGCCAACATGCCTTACAGACATTCCCCTAGTCATTCTCTCTGGTCAGCCCCCAGCTTTGAGCTGGCCTGTGAGAAAAGAGCCATCAAAATAAAATGCACAATACTCTCAGAGAAATCCTGGGTGTCAAAGGAGCACAGATGTGGATCACTGTCTGATTCAAAAAGCTGTATACCCTCTCTGTGTATATTATGCTTTGATGATAATGAATCTCAATAGTAACAACCCAAACTTTCAATGCTTCTCAAATCCTGAGGCAAGCCAGCACAGACTCACTGGAATACTTTCCTTTCAAGCCCTGAGCAAATACAGTGTGCAGCAGTCTGTACAAATACAGAATTCTGCTTTTCAACTTGCCACGGGGTAGGATGTTTCTTGCTCTCATGCACCACACTGTCACAGCCCAGCTGAGAACTGACGACAGTCTCACTGACTCATATTTTTGTCCGTTGCCTGCGAGAGGTCTCAGACCAACAGGAGTACATGGCAAGTTCTGGTGTCCTTGTGAGAATTTCTAGCAAGAAAGGAATCCTGGAGCAACCCCACATATGAATCACATTGAGCAGCTGCTTCAGCCAAAGGAAGATGCCAGGCTACTTGAAGGCTTTTTGAAAAGCTCTGGCACAGACTATGACTTTTGTGTTGTCTGGTTTCAGCTGCTTCTTCCCTTGCTACTTTGCCTTAGCCAAACATAAGCTGTCTGGATATAACTATGATTGTGATAAAGTACGATGTATTTATATTCCTGTTCTTCCACATCAGTGCCACTGAAACTAGTAAATGCAAGCTGCAGTAGTGTACAATTCTTAATTTCTTGATAAAATAATTAAGGAGTTTCCTGATCTAACAGCACACTTTTAGACAACATTTTGCTTCAGTAAATGAGTATGTTTTTAGACTTGATCCAGAAAGCCATTTTACTTAAGCAGACTGCCTTCTGGTTTGAGACATATCCCTATTTTGAGACATAAATATCTGTGTGTTTGACAGCTTAGGGGCCTCCAAGATGAGACACAAATCATAATCACTAAAAGAAGGGTCTGAGTTCTGCTGTGCTTACCTGACTTCTGTGCAACAGTCAAGAAAATTACCTATGTTAATAAGAGTAAGCTGAATATTTTACCTGCACCTGTAAAAGTGCAGGCAACTGTGTCTTTAAAAAAAAAGCTACATAACAGCACTTTCTTTGGGGTTTTTTTCTGTTCCTTAGTAAAAAGCACTTATTCAATATTCTGGTGAGATATCACAAATAATTCATTTGGCATGATCTAAAATAAAGGCATAATAAATGAAAACAAAAACAAAAGGCAAAGGATCACCCAAGTATGATGATTTCCAGCAGTAAAGTAAGTGGAATGGTAAACTTCCTGAGCACCGTAAACATCGGCAAACTGTCAAGAAAAACACACACACAAAAAAATCGAATCACAGCATCAGATTAATATTATTTTTACATTTTAATTCTTATCTAACATTACTAAGCAGAGGATGGAACCATTAGTCCAACAATAAGCAACAAAAATAAAGTCCCAGCTACCTAGCATACATTAAAAATGTCAGTTTGACATTAAAGGCAGATTAGATAACCAAATCATTGCAAAAGAACAGTATTTGCCAGTTAGTAAAACAATGTAACTAGATCCCCTCTAAAAGGCCCCTCTGTATCAGTGAAATGAAATACAAAAGCTATTTTCTGCCTAACATCGCCCCTATGAATAATTCTTCCAGTAGAATTCAGTCAGAATAAGTAAAAATTATATCTATTGTAAAGGACACACAATAAATTTGTTTCTGAAAACATGTAATAGACGTAAAACACAAAGTAAACATGCCTACTAAACAAGCTGTACTTCAAAAAAAGTAAAATTAATCCACAAGAATAAAATAATAGAAAGTACAAAAACCATCAAAGGTGGGACCAGCTACAGCTACCAAACAAACAGCTATATTGTTGATCTCCACAAAGTGATACAGGTGGAGACCTTTTTGATTAATGAGAAAACATTTGCACCTGGCACAATGGAAATCTGACAGCATGGATGGAACCCTTTGTTTAAGTTAACTACTAGCAAATGCATGCATAAACAATACAAATCCTAACACAGAATTTAACTACTTTACAAAAGACATTTTGAAGTTATGCATAGGATCACCTACAACTTACAGACAACAAAAAGGAGGTGGAAAATTCCATTATGTAAACCAATGTTGCCTACTATAACAAAACACAACGTAACAAAATATTAAAGGCAGAAACACTGCAGCCATTCTTACTTTTTTGTTATAAAAATCAGTTATGAATAGTGCATCTACAAGAAGTATGTCACTCACTGGAGGAGGAGATAGTGCGCTTATGTTTAAAATAACCTAATAAACTTTTTTTTTAAATCAGTTAGAGAAAAAAAGTGAAAGAAGAATGCATGAATCGAAAAACTTCTCCAGGACTGAAATTACTTCCATATTCACATAGGCTGAAATGCTTCTATGGATTGCTTGCAGAAATCCTTATGTGTGCCTGAACACTCATTTCAGCAGAACTTCTGAATGTGTACAAGAGAGCTGCAGACTCAGGTGCTTAACGTTTCAAAGTTACAAAATGCTGAGACCTACAAAATTCTGTGTTTTGATTTAGCTTGCTATCAAATCCTCAGAAGGCTGGAATAAGATACAAGAAACCACCACAATGGTACTGATGTATCCTCCAGTCCTAGTGCTGTCATCTTGCTTCTGCACTTTTCCAATGAAAATGTAGTCACAGAATCACACAGAATCACAGGAATGTTAGGGGCTGGAAGGGATTGCTGAAGATCATTGAGTCCAACCCCCTTGCCAGAGCAGAACCAAAACTAGGGCAGGTCACCCAGAAGTGCATCCAGATGGGTCTTGAAAGCCTCCAGAGAAGAAGCCTCTACAACCTCTCTGGGGAGCCTGTTTCAGGGCTCTGTAACCTTTACAGTAAAGAAACTCCTCCCCATGTTGACGTGGAACTTCCTGGGCTTTACCTTGAATCCATTGCCCCTCATCCTAATCAGGTCATTCAATCCGCTACAGCATGTCTGCTACATAGATTACAAGTTTTTAGCGTTAGCATGGAAGCAACTTGCATGGAGAGTTACCAGATACACAGGAGCCAGCAACCCCTTGAGCAATCCCCCCACAACCTACTCGTGGTGCTCAGCAGGACTGCACTGCAGCCACCATCCTACTACACTGTAGCTTTCCCATCTCTTGGTGTGTCCTAAATAACCTGCACTGACATCATGTTACACATCTTTCGCCTATTTTTCTTCTTTCTAAGACACCTTTCATACAGCTTTCAAAGTCTCTGGTTAGGGCACCCAGGAAAAGCTAGACAGTTGGGCATGAGGGGTATGTGAAAGCACTTTCCTTGTCACAAGAAGTATTGTGATTTTTGTCAGTACAGACCTAGTTAAACTCCCTTTAAATGAAGCAACTTGTAAACAGATCAAACATTTGGGTAAGAAATGTGTAACTGTGTCAGGGATTTAGAAAGACATAAATCATATTTATTTAAGTCCTTATAGTCCTATAGTGCTTATAGTCCTATAAGTTGTAGTTTTTAGTGTTTACTTTTTACCCCCCCAAAAAAGAAAAGGGTAAAATCCAAACAGTCTGTTTATAACTTTCATTTACTGTACCTGAGTTTGCCAGTACTTGATAATCCACTTATGTGGTTTCCAACATATATCAGAGGCAGAGGAAACAACTGTGATAAAATTAAAAGCACAACTCAGATTATTATGTTTTCAGCTCCTGTTGTGAAACTTTATTTGATAGAATTCAGTAATTTTAATCTCAGATGTACTTTTAGCAGCAAAGGTTTTTTAAAGAAAAAATGTAAATATGCTGGTAACAGCTCTCATTCATGTGACCGATTATTCATGACTACAGCTCCACTGACTTGCCTAGAAGAGTCACAGCTTACCTCTAATGAGACTCAGATTTAATTTAATAAAAATGATAATTGATTTTATTTTAATTACAATTATCCTCAAATTAAAACTCATTCAAACATGTGAATTTTAGGTATAAAAGTAATACTAATAAGAGCTAATAAACAAGCAAAAGAACAGGTGGAATAAAAGAATTAATAAGCTCTAAGTGTACTATACTTCTCTTTATATATGCTATACTTCTATATATATATATATATGCTATACTTCCCTAGGTATTCCACATACCTATGTGAAATACACCTAGAGGACAGTCCATCTTAGATCTACCTCATGAATTATGCTATGTGAGATACTATAATGGAAAAAAAATCAAACTCTACCATTTCCAGCTTCAGGCATAATGAGATTGACCCCCACAGAAACATACAGGCCCTAAGACAATACAGCGAAGCAGTAACAATACTTCAGAACCTTAAGAAAAGGTACCATAAGACAGGGATTGGTAGATAATATGCAGCTGCAGTTGAAAAGCTGTTATTATCCCGCTAAAGAAAAGTTTCAGAAGAGTAAAACCAGCCAAAGTAACCACTGGGGAAAAGGTGGTGTGTACATCTAGTCCCATTCACTATCAGTCGAGCAAAGCTGAAATGGCATAAAGACAAAACAGATCCTCCATACTAATGTATAATAGCTCCTGCTATTACATATATATGCTTATATACAATGTCCTTATATATTCTTCAGGAGACACTGTTAGAGGCTGTGCCTTCTCAAAGCATTGTGTGCTGGAGAACCATATAGAGGCAGCGTTTGCATTTTATCCATGTTAAAAATTCTGTCTTTCTTTTACAGCAGAGAAAAGAGAGGAAGAAAGTACAGTAAGAGTTAACTATGGTTAACTGAAGTTAACTTTTAAGTGAAGGTAACAGTAAAAGTAAACCAGAAAACAAAGAGTTGTGTAACGAAATTTTGTAATACAGATTTCTGCATGTTTTTATTTAGAAAGTAGAGCTGGCATTACATTCCCTATCCTCTGAACTTCATCTATTGTAAAGGAAAAATCACAACATTCAGCACATCAGAGATCAATGAAACTTTTAAGAAGGGTCAAGAACTCCAAAGTTCCTCACCAAAATAAGCATTTTGGCACTTTATAACTATCTGAAAGCAGTGAGGACATAAACCAGCTCAGAAATGAAAAGCAACCATGTCAGTGATAGCAAATGTTGTGAAAAGGATAAAGAGACAGTCAAAGTGTCCTTTAAAAAGTAAATAATTCAGCAATAAGCAATTGGCTGAATCACTGCAACTAGTCAAATTTAGCACTACAAGCAATACCCAAGTCCTGGGTATTGCTGACTGCTCCCAGCACATCCAAGAAAGTCTTCCAGTGGATCAATATTATTAGGACAATTAAAGTGAGTGCTGTATTTTTTAATGCCCTTGTGCTCATTTCAAAGTGAAGGCCACAGCAGGGAGGGTGAGTACTGGGATAGGAAGGGTGCAGGTGGAAGAAATCTCTTGATGTCTCAGCAAGCTGTTTATATGCCAAACTCAAAACTACCCACTGGGAAACCATCCTCATTCATGTTCTGGAAAACATAAGGATTTCCATTTTATAACCAATGCTACAGATATTTCTACAAAATTTCTGTTTGCAGAAATGTCAAGTAATTCAGCATTCACTAAGTAAATACAATATTCACCAACAGTTGTGAGACATTCATAAGTGTGACACTGATAATAAGACAAGATTCTGCAGTGAAGATGCTGGCCTAAAATGCTATGGTACCTGAAGTGGGACCTAACTCTTTCTGTATCTCTGGGCAAACATTAACCAGTGCCTTGCAGCATGACATAAATATGCAGGCTTGTGCATCAACATAAAGTTCCAGCAACACTGCATGTGGATGCAAAAATCTATGAGGATTATTGCTACAGTAATTTCAGATCCTAGGTCTCAAAATGAAGTAATACAAGATTTTCTCTAATACTCTATCTTGCCTATCCTGATCATTATACACACTTAAGATCTGCACAATGCAGCTGACTTTGAAAAGCATTAATTTTGCCTCTTCTATGGAACACAAATCTTATATTTTGAAACAATTGTTGTTTGGAGTTTTGGTCTACCATATATTCTTTTTCTGTTGTTTTATCACATGTCTTTCATGTTCTGTCCATAATTTTTTCTTAAGCACAGATCTCCCACTGATCCCATGGGAAAATGTATACAGTCAGAAAACTACTTCAGGAATCTGACAGAGTTCATGCAGCTGTACAAAGGCACAGCATGCTTTTCCATGTACTGCATAACTAAATGGCACTAGAATTCTCTGTAAACAAAAGGCAACAATACTGCAGTGAAACCAAAATGGTCAAATCCAATACTAAATGAAACAAAGGTAAAAAAAACTCACTTGAGAAACAAACTGGAGAAACTGTTTTCTGTTCTTTGTTCGTTCCTTGTCTCCATTAGAAAGAATGTTGTTACAAGAGGTAACACTCTCTTATTAATACCAATCCTTACCTTCATAGGTATACTTTTGTCAAAATCAGGGAAGTGAACAATCTTATTTAATTTTGACACATACAAAATAAGTATAGTGGCTGCCATCTAAACAAAAAGAAAAACCAAGAAGTCATGTAAGAGCAAAACTGTAATGTATGAATGAAAGAAGTACTATAAAGACACAATCTTTATATGCATCTGACAAATGGTATTACAGCTTTTCTCCATGAAAAACAGAGCATGCAATGAATAAAGTGATATAACCCTTTTTCTGAGCAATTTTGCCTACTATTTATTTAAAAGTACACTATTCACATATGTTTTACTCACTTGAGAAAATTAGCAGCACTCTATAAAGCAATTCATGCTGAGAAGAAGCTGAGAAAATAAAAGAGGAGACTATCCTGGAATAATCATGCTATTTTCACGCAGTCTTCTTTAGTCTGCAGAAACACTCCTACAGCTTCTTTGGTAAAGTGCAGTGGGCATTGTACATTGGTCAGTCCACTGACAGTGTGAGGAATTAATAATAAATGATATGGACAGAATGAAGGAGAGTATCTGAGCAATCACAGTTGTAAGATGCCCACACAAAGGAAAAAAAAATATTAGCTTTTCCTCATAGTACACGCTTTACAAACCATTCCAAGAAATCTTGGAAGGATTAATCAACCAAAAAAAAAAATGGAAGTGCCATTGAGTTCTGCAAAGAAACAAAGCCACATCATCATAACATAAGGTTTTGCCTCGTTTTCTAGTCTTTGGCTTCCACTGAAACACAGTATGTGGTTCCTTAAGCAGTATGGATGTGTGAAACTGTCTCTCCCTCTCTCATACAGCAAAGATTTTACAAGACATTTTATTCTCTTCAGCACCAAAAAGCAGTGGTCTTTACCTGTTCCTTAGTACCCCTTAGCTTATAACCTTGGCAGAAAATAAATCCTCTTTTTAAAATGTATTTGACTAAACAACATTTGATTCAAAGCTCCATCTTTCCCAGCCATCACTCTGCAGAGTCACGTTCTATTCTTTACGGATCATGTACACAAACATTGGAACTACAATGCCTACTAATAACAAAAAAACATATTCCTGATGAAGTACTGCCAATTGCCCATGGGCAAATAAAGCAACAAAAACCCAAAACTTCTGTGGCTATCCTACTGGAAAACTTCTGTGAAAGGAGACAGAGATTTATGAGGAAGCATATAGTTTGTGTACAAATAGAGGCAACAGCTCTCCATAGAGCCCACAAGAGCTCAAGAACTTGCCAATGATCGATGCACTTCTTATAACAAATCTTGGCAGTTCAGAAGGTCAGATCTCTTCATTCTTGAACTCATCAGGGGAAATAATTAACATTTCCAGACCTTCACCTGACTTTTTACCTGACTCTTTCCAGACAATCTCTTCCAGAATAGATTTAAGCTGTAATTTTGCTGATCTCATTAAAACACATCACTTTTCTTTATGGTATAGCTAATCCAGAAGACAGGGCAAGCAGTGCAGTGTAACAAAGATTTTTCCCTTTATATATATGCTAATATTGGTTTGACTTATGATATAATGAATACAGGTAGTTTGCTTTACATACCTGTCCAATTCCAAGAAACATTGGTGACGGGAAGCTGAAAAGTACAAGCAGATATTTAATACTGAGGAAATGGGGAAAATAAAAACAAAAAAAACCCAAGCAATACAAAATAACAAAAAAGAGCAGTTTAAATGTGACACCAAAGTCAACAACTGACATGTGGATTGTGGATGACTGGAGTCTTTCAGAAGAGCTCAGGAACTGCTATGGTTATTAGAGTCCTAATATTTTATTTCTGCAGCAAAACATAAGCCGCATCCGATTAATACAGCATATGCCCAGCTGATAATTCTAAGGAGCTAAGTTTTGGGTATATTTGTAAGTGAAGGTATCATGCTTGGAGAACATCAATGTTTTTTTTGAATGGTCTCACATATACACAATACATCCTGAGATACAACAGTAAGTTAAATCTCTCGCACTTACCTCACTTGGAAGCTTATCTCCACATCCCAAACACACGAAATACAGTATTGCTAATACAATTTTGTCAAAAGAAAGTACCTAGATAAATGTTGCAGAAACATCTATTGTATGGTAGAACAGCTAAATTTCTACCATACCCCTTCAGTTAGCTTTACTTTAAAGCATAGATACTTTAATGTTAGGAAAGGAGAAACTTTACTAAGGCAGATGAAGAACCTGATCCCCTCCACTTTTCCCCTGTATCAACATCAAGTTAAAAATCAACAAAGTGAGACAGGAACTGCTAATTCTTTGTATGCATACTGAAACACAAGTAAAGAAGTTATTTACAATGGATGGCTGATTTATGTCATCATCATCAGTGTCTGAAATCTCTCTGCCCAAAACCCTTACGCTGCAAGAAGCATCCTGAATGTAATACCTCCTGCTGCCTCTCAGGAGTCACACATCTTTTTGCTGGGCTGCACTGTAAGGGATGGACACAACACAAACTTGCATTTAAGGAATCCAAAGGAAACCCACTTCATTCTCTGAGCACACCTGCACTTCCAAATACCTAAAGATGGTCCACATTCACAACAAGTTTTGTAATTATCTATTCCCGAGGCTCTTTGAGGTTGTCCTGTATATCACAGGATCCACCAACAAATGCTATGGTACTGCCCAGTCTGCTGAGAAATATAGATCTCAAATGAGCACCACTGGGACAGCAAAACTGTATTAGCAAAAGAAAGAAATGCTCTGAGCTGCAACAGAAAGGCCACAACATAGATAAAGGGTTAGAAGTGGGCAGTAGCAAAACTGACTCCAGGAAATGAGGTATCAAGGTGAAAACAAAGCAAAAAAAACAAAAACCAAAAACCAAAAAACAAACAAAAAAAAACAACAAACAAAAAAGCCCAAACAACTAAAAAAAGAGCAGAAGAAACAAGACTTCCACTTGTAATCACGTGACACCTAAACCATGTTGTACAGCTACAAAATATAAATATGGAGACTTCACACTCACTTCTGAACTACACAGACTTATTGCTTTGCAGAGCCCTAAACATTCGCAGCAATGCTGTAAGCTTTCTATACACAGTTTAGGCTTACTGATGGCCATGCCAACCTTGACCATCTTTTCTGGATGTGCTACCTGTATGCCAGGCATTTGAAGGGAGCTGCAGATTCATGAAAACAACTATAAAATAAAATCACAACTTGCCTCAAGTATGATTTCTGGGAGGTGTTATATACGGCTCTTATGTGTTCAAATAGCACTGAGTGTTAGAAAATAGCAGTGAACTTTTTCTACGGGTGTATTTAGTTTTTTTCTTAATTTTTCCTTTACTTGTGTTGGGTATTTTTCCTTCCCTATTGTTAGTTCATAATAATCAAAACCACAGAAAAACCAGAAGCAAACCTCTTAGCGTAAAGAATATGATCGGGTGAGAAGAACACAGAAAGAATTATGTATGGGACCTCCTGTCAAGTCGACAGTTCTTCAGTGTTTTTACGATTCAGAGGTTTTCTGAAGTTTAAGTTTTGGCTACCTCAGAAAAAAAGATGCTCGCAGGACCATAACGAGACTGGCAGGAGCAGCTGCTTGAAACTCTGGTTCTGAGCTGGCGCCACCAGTGAAACTCCAGCCTCGACGCTGGGAATATTTGAAAGATCTTCAGGGGGAGCACTGCGGTGTCTGAATAACATGCCTAAGAATGACTCTGCCGTAGAGTGGTACAAACTGGGTATAAATCGGTTCCGACACTGGAGAAACTGAGCTCGGTTTCAGCAAACTTTACGACAACTCCGGTGTTAAGGGGCATGCGCCGGTGCCCCGGGACCGCAGCGGCACGGATGCCCCCTGGGTTGCGCTTACGATAGTGAGAACTCTTCCCCAACGGGCGAGGTGACCCCGCTCTGCTCCGCTCCGGGACCGAGGCACAACTCGCCGCCGCTGACAGAAAGGCGGCACCGCCGCCAGCCCGCAACATGGCCGGGCCGCGTCAGGGCCGGCACAGGCGTCGCTGCCCCGCGCAGCCTGCGGCCCTTACCTGTAGGCGCTGAGCAGGGCCTTGTTGACCAACACGATGAGGAAGGAGCACGTCCCGTAGAAGAGGGCTGAGAGCACCCTAGGCAGCGCCGAGGGCGAGGCAGCACCCGCCGCCTCCCCCGCGGCCTGCCCGACGCTCATAGCGGCGACGAGCGCTGCCGGCGGCTGACAGGACCCCACCCCGGGCTCCGCGAGTGCGGCCGACCGGGCCGCCGACCCTCCGGCCCGGCCCGACCTGGCCCGGCCCGAGCGTCAGGGAAGGCGGCGGCCGCAGGGCGCCTCCTGGCGGTTCCGGCTGCTGCGTGGAGCCCCGGCACGGAGGCGCTGCCGCTCGGCCCACGTTCCCGCCGGACTCGGGCAGTGCTCGCCCCCGGCCAGCGCCGCTCCCCAGGGAGTCGGCCGAAAGAGAGGCGCTCGGCGGTGCGAGGTGCTGCTTCCTCCAGGGGTAGGAAGCGGTACCTTCCGCTACCTTCGGGCACCAACCTGCTCCGCTTTTAAAGCGGTCATGGGGCAGGAGTTGAGCTCCTCAAAGCACTCGCCCTCAGGAAAGCGAGGTTTAAACCACTGGGAGGGCATCCAGCCCAACATCCCTGCCATGGGCAGAATCATCTTCAACAAGATCATGTTGCTCAGAGCTGAGGGACAACGTAACCCCGAATGTTTCCAGCGACAGGGCACCAAACGGCCCTCTGGACAACCTTTCCCAGTGTTTCACTATTCTCATTTTAAACTTTTTTTTTTCTGAACATCCAGATTCTTATCTACCCTCTTGTAGTTTAAAACCACTACTACCCTTTGTCCTATCACTAAAAACTTTGTACCCATCTTTCTTCCAGGGGTCCAGGCCGCTCTGTGTGGAGCAAGGGCTACCAACCCTCTCGGGCAAATGCTTTGAAGGAACTCACAGGGGGTTGCTAGGCTGTGAAAAAACTATAAACAGTTGGGTTAATGTGTCAAATTTCAACAAAAAGGCAAAACAAACACATTCCTGCTTCACTGAGTCAAGCTGGCAGACTGCAGAAACAAGGAAGAACCCACACGTTTAATAATTAGCAAACAGCACACCCCAAACTTGAAAATCAAACCCAATTTTTATTCAAAGCGTCTATTAAAATGACTCTGCTGATGTCATGCCGAACTACAACTTAATCTTATGAAGCATTGGACACTTAAAAATTTCTTGTATGCAATCACTTCTTAATAAAGCCAAAAGCAGACTTCCACAACCACTATTTTTTTACTTGGTATTTTACCCAAAACTTGTCATGACACAAAACTGCTTGAGCTGTCTGAATTTTGTCTGCAGCCAAGTACAATTTGGTGTACTTGTCATACTTGAAGAAATACTGTGTGAGTTGCCCAGTGCATTACAGATGACTGAGGAAAACAAAAAATAAAAAAAAGCTAATAAATTATGTTACGAGTTCAGTCTGCAGCTGGCTGGTAATTACAGTCTTGTACCCTGTGAAATAGTACTCAGTAGCAATGTTGAGTTATGATTCAGAAGTACAACATTTATGCTCAGGGCCTATTTTGGGATCAGACTATTTGCATGCAGCTAACTGAATAGTCAAAAGCATGTCATTTATTTGAGAAATTCCAAACCTACCCACATGAATTACCAGTTTTACATAAGCTAGAACAACTCCAGTGTTTCATATTTTTAAGTCTAAAAGCCTTAAACCAGAAACAAATGAGCCTGAAACTTAAGATCTGAAAACAAAAGATAACCGTATCACTGGTGTATAATTATTTACATATAATGCAAGAGGCTGTTTTATTTAAATAACTCACTCTTCAGTTAAGTGCATCAATATGACTTTAACGAATTGGGTTAATGAGATTTTCAGCCACAACAGATTATCAGAGAACATAATCCAGCAGTTTCTGGTGTAAAATTGCACCACTTTCCTGCAACAGCTGTAAGCATCTGGTCAGTCCATACCAAGTTATTGATAAAATTATTTAAGCGAGAGGGAAAGTGGACTGCCTTCTCACCTGAATTTCCTGACCTTCAGTGAAGGAGTTAAAGCAAGTAGGTCAGCAAAACCTCTAAAGCAGTAGCTCAACAACAACAAAAAAACAAAACAGAAAAAAACAACAAACAAACAAACAAACAAACAGAAAAAACCCCAAACAACAATAACAACAACAACAAAACCCACAACACAAACAACACACAACAAAACATCCAATCTGAAAAGAAAGTTTTGTTAGCATATCAGGAATCTCTGGTTCCCTTCAAAGCAAAATACAGCAAAACATCATCATGAGACAATCCTATTTCAAAGTATACAGCATTCACGTAATGACAAGATAGCCTGCCTAACATTTTATATCAACATCTGAGTACTAGACAGCATTCTGTAACTTTGTTTATTTGAGAAATACATGGAATCACACTGTTAACACGCTTGCAACTATCTTTGGAAGCCTATATTCTAGTTGTATAATGAATATTTTTCTGCACTCTTTAATTGATAGCTGTGCTACAGTTAGTGAAAATAAAACTGGCATGTTATCCTGAAGTAAAGCAATAAGGTGGCTTTATGCACGGAAAATACGGAGGCTTCTATTTGCTATTAATTATATAAAAGCAATGCTTTAAAACTTAGTGTTTGCTAGTAGGAGATCTAGAATAGTTTACTATAAATCCATACTACCCTGTAAGTCTCCCATTTATTAACAAAATCAAGTGCCAAATCACTACAGGGTCCAAAAGTATCTGAAAAAAAATATTCCAATTGTTTACCTCTGTCTAGACTTTGCAAGAGTAATCATTTTCAGATATACCAAACAATGTGCAAAATTTCCTAACATCACGTTAGGAATAACAAGTGCTACCAAGAGATTCTGCTGAAATCAAATCAGAAAACATAAAACAGCAAAGTCAAGTGTCATACCTTGAGCAGTCCCAGTGAAGATCCTGCACAATCCTAGTTTCCTGCATGAAACAGTTTCTTCCCCTCTACAAGCTAACTAAGCTTTGCCTTTTGCCTGAGTGATACTAGGTAAAAATATACTGACATTACAAAACCTTCGTTTCATTGCTGCTTAATATCCTCAGACTGACCACTTAATATAAGTTTAGTTAAATAGCCAGATATATACTTTTCTTTTTGTCAGTCAAAGATATACTGACATTAGAAAAAATTGGTTTCATTGCTGCTTTATATATTTAGACATACCACTTAATATAAATTTAGTTAAATAGCCAGATATACACTTCTCTTTTTGTCAGCCTTCTTTGGCCACGTGTACCATTCTGCTAATCACAAACACTTTGTTCGGAAAGTGCTTTATATGAAAACTGCTTCAAACAAATGAGTTAACCTTGCAAAATCTAGCTTCCTACAATGCATAAATTTGTCAACCCTGCATTATGCAGTCCTATATTTACAAAATACTTAGAAACTTTACATCTGTCTTTTACCTTACAAAAAGTGCAATTCTCTCACCCCATCTTATGAGGCAACGACATTCTTCATAAATTCTACAGAATAGCAGCCTATAATAAGCAAATAAGGTGCTTAGCTTATGCCCAGCATCTAACTGGTTAAGTACCACCAGGAGGTACATTTTGTACAGGCAGACTGTTGCTATCTACTGCCGCAGGGGTGCCACAGCTAGGTTTGCAAGCTCGATGAGAGCCAGTGCACCATGCAGGCGTTCGCGCTGCTCCTGGAGGCGGCGGCGGCGAGCAGCTGAATGCGCACCGTTTTTCTCTTCATCATCCTCTTCATCAGACTGAAGATACTCCATGGGGTCCTGCTGCTCCTGATCTGTTTTCTGGATTGCTTTAGTTTTCAAAGCAGGAGCACGCTGCTCTCTGGTCTCCCAGTATCTACAAAACCAAATGTGAGGAATGCTTTTGAAAACCCAGAAAACTGACTCAGATTGACAATTCAAAGTCGGCAAAAGCCTTCCAAGTACTAGTCTGCATCTGACTAAGCACTGAATTTTGCTTATATTTTTTAATTTAAGCTATCAGAAACCACCTTTATTCAGTATTTTGTATGTAAGGTGCCCAAGTGATGGACAAAACCAACAAAAACAACAACAGCAACAAACAGAAGAAAAAGGTTTGCAAGGAACTGTGTTTTGACCAGGAGTTGGCGATACTCTTTTAAGGAAAGACAAGGCCAAGCTGATCTGTACTGAAGGAACAGCTCCTTTTGGTTTGCTGTAGGTCTTTTGCCCCCAAGAATAAAATGCTTTCTCAGACCAACCTTGCAAGTATTTAGAGAAAAATGGCACCGTGAGGGAACTTACTTTGCTAGCCACTCTGCCACAGCTTTATTGTCAGCCGTCTGGTTCTTACTCAGGCTATCTGTGAGCTCTTCCCTCTTCAGTCGGGCATACGGGTGTTTGGGGCAGTGACGGTTTGCATGGGTAAATCTGCTTAAGCAACCTTCAAAAACACAAAGTGGCAATGAAGAACACATTATGGAAAGCAGCCAATCCATGAGTACACATAACACCTGTGGGATGAAGGTGCTGCTGAATCTAGCTTTCCCCCCCTCACAAAACCCTCAGTATGCTTGAAAAAAGCAAGCTCCAGTTTCAAGGTTCATAACATGCCCCATCATTTTACATATTACTATCAATTCACAGAATTACTGATAACCTACTTACATAATAAAAATGCAATCCGTAGATACAGATTTGCATGATTATGCAGATGCTTCGTGGCTCCTCCCTTCCCTAGAATCTCCTCCAAATTAAAAACTGATGCTTTTTATGGGTCTTTGCCATGTGAATGTGGACATATTCCCAATATTAGACTGACCCCAGTTCTGAAAGCTGCCAACTGTTCTCTGATGGCTCACCATTCTCTGAGCAGACGAAAGGTTTCTCCCCTGTGTGGAGACGCTGGTGAGTTTTGAGCTGCCCGCTCTGAACAAAGGCTTTCCCACAGTCTGGGTAGTCACACAAATAAGGCCTTTCACCTTAAAAAAACAAAACAAAACAAAAAAACAACAAAACAGAACAAGTTTATGAAAGCTGAATGTAAAAGAAGAGCTAAAGTATCCAGTGGTGTTTCCCAGCTCCAGACTGAAAAAAGCCAGCTCTCTACTTTAACCCACTCAGACACTTGCACCTACTTAAAAAACACCTGGTGTATCAAGTAGCAGAAATACACTTTTGCCCCAGCAAGGTGTTTACTTCAAAGCACATGCTCAGTGATGCTGGACAACAGAACTTGATCAGTGAAAACCAAACCAACCAACCAAACAACCCACAGTCATATTCTTCCTTGTCACATTTTTTTGATTTTTGATTTTTTTACATAAGCTTTTACAGGACTATGCACCTCTAGAGCAAGAAACATATGAAGTGAAATGAGTAAATGGACAAGTAACATCACTCAATTCATAGCCAGATAAATTTTGTCCTTAACAAAGACTGAACTAGGGTAAAATAACTGGGATCAACAGTGTAGTAACATATAAAGATGTGTAAATATCTCACTGGGGAGGACTATTTCTGAAAAGCTGTAATGGACAAATAGAGGTCACAAGAGAAATTTCTTCCATACTTAAACCAAGTAAGTCTTCTTTGGCCAGTCATCAAGGAAGACTTTCCCAGGCTAACTACAAGCAGAGAGATAGCAGGTGCCTCCTCCTGCAAGAGGATCTGACTGTATACAACTACACATACACCACTCCTTAGGAAAGGAGATGGAGCAAGGGCAGTGCAGACTTAGTAAGTCACAGGAGTAACACCAGGGCAAGCTCAGCTAAAATGTTCATGCAGGCTCAACTCCAAACACAATTAAGTGCCATGAAAGCATCTCTTGACCAAAAAGCACAAGGAAACTGCTATTTAGCATCAGCATTTAGGCCAAGTGCAAGGTCCTGTACATGGGTCAGAGCACATACAGGTTGGACAAAGAATGGGGAAGAGCCGGGGAGAGAAGGTCTCAGGACTGCTGTTTGATTGAAAGCTCAACATGAGCCAGCAATGTGCATCCCAGAAAGCCAACCATATCCTGGGCTGCATCAAAAGAAGGGTGCAAAGAGGTTGAGAGAGGCAATTCTCCCCTCTCTACTCCACCTGGAGTACTGTATCTAGTTCTGGAGCCCCCAGCATAAGGACATGAACCTGCTGGAGCTAGTCCAGAGAAGGATGCTGGTCAGAGGGCTGGAGCACCACTTGAAATAAAGACAGGCTTAGAGCTGGCATTGTTCAGCCTAGAGAAATGGGCCTGCAGGAAAGCTGGGGAGGGACTTTTTGCAAGGGCATGTAGTGATAGGACATGGGGGAATGATTTCAAACTGGAAGATTCAAACTGGTAGATTTAGGTTACGCATTAGGAAGAAATTCTTTAATGTGAAGGTGTTGAGATACTGACACAGGTTGACCAGGGAAGTTGTGGGTGCCTCATCCCTGGAAGCATTCCAGGACAAGGGGAAATGGTCTAGCAGGAGGTGCTCCTGCCCATAGCAGTGGCATTGGAACTGGTGGATCTTTAAGGTCCCTTCCAACCCAAACCACTCTTTTTTTCTGTAACTTGAGTTAGAAAAAGAGATCACAGGAACCAAGGTTTTTCTGGGGTTTTGTTTGTTTGGATCTTTGGGGAAGTGCTGATGACTGTGTCCATATTGTGACCTGTACCAGTTCACACTTTACTGCAAATACAGAGGCAGGATGGGACATGAAGGAAAAAAATGTGTATCCTTGGCTTAACAAACCCCAGCATCTTCAGTTCAGGCTCCACGGGGTGTTAAATGAGCTGATCCTACATTTTGACTTAACTGCCTTCTACATACTGTTCAGTTAAGTTAGTGTGACAACTTCCACATCAGAAAATTAATTCTGGTTGTGGGAGAAACAACTGGATGGTGATTTTAAGCATCTTAACTCTATTTTTCATTAAGCTATGTTTCTAGGGTGTTAGGCTGCCCAAGTTGCTAGCTATTTTTTAAGTTACTGTTTCATCTCGCAGCTGAACTTCAATTGCTGTGTGAAAAGGAAGGAAACAAATCACAGAGAAGAGGCAGTCAGTGCTCCTGTGTACCGAGCATCAAGCTGAGGGAAAGTTCTCCCTTACATAGTAAGCCTGTAACAGCAGATATTTATATATATTTACACTATTTGCCTATACTGTTGTAGCCCCATCGTTGATAAACTTTCTCACGACACAGACAGCTACTATTGTAACTGTTTATCATAATTAAGAATTAACATGAAGAGCATTTGCGTTGCTTTTTGTTTGTTTGTTTTTTGTTCTGCCTTGTTTCAACTTGCTTCCCTTCACTCACCGGTATGAGTTCGTTTGTGAGCCTGCAGCGACTTCTCCCGTGGGAAGACCCTATTGCAGATATTGCAACGTATCCTGCTGGACGAGTGCTCTCCCTCGCTGATGAGGTCACGGACGGTGTCTGCTCTCGGCCGGCCACGCCTTATCCCATCCTGCGTTGAAGCAATCACGGAACTGAAGCCCCGCCCCGCCCCTACATCCCCGCAGCTCTCCCCGCCAGACGGCGGAGCCCGCGCCCGCCACCGCCGGAAGTGACTTCATTTAAATCTCCGGCAGGGGCGGGGGAGGAGCGCGCGCGGCGCGGAGTCACGCTTTAACTCCGCTGCCCGCCCGGTGGCCGCAGCCCGCCCCAGCCCCGCACTCACCTTCAGGTGCCGGTGCCTGCTGCTGCTGCCGCCGCTGCCGCCGCTTCCCAGGTTCCCCGTCTCTTCCTGGTCGCTGGCAGTGGCTCTGCCCGTTCCCCCGCGGGGCGGCGGGAGGGTCGGGGGTGCGGCGGTGCCGCCGGGGCTGAGGGTCACGTTGTGAGCGTTCTCGCCCCATCGCCAGGGGTACACCATGAAGTCGCTGAAGCCGGGACTGGTGGGGACAGGCGGGGCGGGCGTCGGCTCTTCGCCGCCCCCCCGCGAGGAGGGCTTGATGGGGGTGGTTTTAATAACGGAAACAAGGACGCGCTTCGGAGATTCCTGGCAAAAAATCGCCGGGGGACCCGGCGGCAGCCGCTCCGCCATCGCCGACCCCCGCGGGCTGCGGAGTGAGAAGGGTGGTGAGGAAGCGAGGGCTCTCCTCGGCGACTCAGCCCCGCTGTCCAAGCCCGCGTCCGAGCCCGGGGGAGGGAGGGTTCGTAGCGGCACAGAGGTCCCGCGGCCGCCGCCGCCACCTGCTGCCGCTGTGGCCCGGGTCAGCCGCTCATCGCCGGGGACGGCAGCTCCCGGCGAGGTCTCGGTGCTTTCCCTCCCCTCCGCGGCCACCCCCGAGCGGATCCGCCAAGTCAGCGGCGGCCCCCGGCCATAGCAACGGCCGAGATGGAGCAGCCGCAGCCTCCCCGCACCTGTCCGAAGCGGAGCCGGCCCCGCAGGCAATCCCGATCCCGGCGATGCCCAAGGAGGAGCCTCCACGACCCCTCCGCACCCACAGCCCAGGCCGAGCCACAGATTTTCCCGCGTTACATTTCGCGCCTGGGCGTAACCAATCACCCAATCCGGCGCCAGCGTCACCCAACGGCGCTTCCCGCCGACCAACCGCTGGGAAGAGACGGCGGCGGCTCCGCCCCAGAGGGCGGAGTCCGGTGGGGACGCGGCTTCGCTTCTGCCGCCCCATTGGGCGAGCTCCCAGCTCACCGGCGGAATTCGAACCTGAGTGGGCTCGCGGGCCCCTAGCCCGGTCCCGCCCGGTCCCGCCCAGCCGTGGCGCCCGGCCCGGCAGAAGAAGCCGATTGGCCCGCCGGGACGGGGGAGGGAGGAGGGAGAGAAGGGGGGGCTGGCTATAGCCGGGGCTGCCTGGGCCAATGGGTCGCTACGCGTCACGTGGCAGCTGTAAAAGCCCCGAGTGACGGGGTTGGGTTCGGCTCGGTTCGCTGCGGTGGCGGAAGCCCCGGGCCCCGCCCCGCTCCGCCCCTCCCCTCTCTGTCCTCCCGTCTCTGTCCTCCCTCTCCCTCTTCCTCTTGTCCCCGCCCTCTTAAGCCCAAAGTGCTGCCCGCAGGGAGGCTGTAAGCCTGCGTGGGTGCAAGGCTCCCACGGCCACTGGGGTTCGTCACAGCTTTAGCTTGATCTGTGTGGGTAAGCGGTGTGTGGGTCATGTGTAAAAGATTTGGTGGCAGCAAGAAATTATATGGAGATAGACATATGCTGGTCTGCCTTTAGCTGGTGAATATCTCAAACAAGTTTTATGTTTACTTTTTTAAGCCAGAAGTAACCACTGTGCCTCATTTACTGAATCCTTTGGAAATATGGTTACTTGAAACGAAAAAGCTTTACCTTTACTGGATACAGCCATACTTTATTTCGTGCTGGGCTCCTCCTTTTCATAGCATCAGATCTTGCTGTTCTGTAGCAGGAGGAAATTTCTTGGCGCTAGGTGTGGGCCCTTTATGCTTGCAACTAACTAGGAGCATTTTACATTAACATGATAATTTGCCTCACTTTCTCACCATAACACTTTTGCTGACTAGCTACAGGTTGCAAAATAAATAACTCACACTTCTGACATTAATAGATAGGTCTTGAGGCAAAGTACAGAGAAGCCACAGAGCTGTAATAACAGTGAAGATTTTTTACCTTTGTTCAATGCATTTTGTATGGTGTAGAGTGCTGCTTTGTAAGAATGTTAGCTGCCGGCACTGCTGATAGGAACAAAGTGCAAGGGGGAGTAAATTTGCAGTGTATGATTACTTACTCACACCCCCGCTGGGTAATGGGAAACTCCTACCAATTCTTCCAACATAGAGACTGTAGTACTAAGCATCCATCCACCCAGAGACTGGCAGCCCTTTCTTTGTGAATTACAGTTCATTTTGACACATGTATCCTTTTAAACCATCTGAAAACAACTACCCTGGTTTTTACTTAGGTAAATTCTTACACAAAGTAACGATTACACAAAGTAAGCTTCTCAAACCTTGTGTGAAGTGTTGAAGTCCTACAACTACTGCCAGGTCAAAATGGAAAGAAAACTCTAAAGCCTGCAACTCCTGTTGCCAAGATGTGCAGCCAGGTTTCCAAGTGCCTATCTAGGGCCTAATTAAAAAGTTTCAGCCCTAAACATAAGCAATGAAAGAAAGTAAAAGAACTATGTTTTCAAAGGACTGTTGATATAGAAGAACATGTTAAAATCTATTTGGGGAAAACAAACCACAACTTGTTAATATAGTTGTATCCCAAAACCAAACTTTGAATATACTTTGTAACTTTCTAAAGCTACCAGACAGACACTTCAAGCAGTATATGTATCTGCTGAGGAACTCCACTAACATTACGATTTAGTACATAAAATTGTAGATGTTGTCAACCGTGAAATGGTTTGCATGTAACTGGGTAAGTCCATGCTTACCCTGTGCCACATCAGTTTGCACATTAAATTTTGTAATGACATTTACAGGCTTGGCAGCAAATAAACTTCTTTAGGTGGATCTTGTAGGTTTGCTTTTTGATTTTGTTTTTGTTTTCTAATAGCAAATAATAAATTTTAGTTAATGGAGGCAGCACAATAAAAAAGGAAGAGGTGAGTTGATTATATTTCTGGTATTTTAACTGCTCTGAACAGTAGTGTTTCATGTAGTGTCCTGGTTTGGGCCAGGATAAAGGTGATTTTTTGTCTTGTACTTTTTTGCTCTTAGCTGAGTCTCTTTAAGTAGTTGCACTTGCTGAAATTAACAGCAAGTTTCTCAGACAATGTGTGCTTCTAGGATTGATAACACTTGATGTTTATAGTTACTGCTAGAGACTGGTATGCAGAGCCAAGGACACTGCTCAGCTTTGAGGAAAACATTTTACTGTCCAGGAGGATAAAGAGGTCCCACCTGAGCCCTCCTTTGGGGAGGAACAGACAAGATAGATGCCAGAATTGACCAAATAGAGTATTCCATCCCATATATGTCATACTCAGTATAAATTTGAGGGATCACGAGGGTCAAGCCAGACTTCTGGATTTCTGGATTTCCTGATTTGCTGCTTCCCTTCCTTCACCCGGCATCCTGGAAGGATTCCGTCTTTTCATCTGCCTGTGGTCCTGATCCGTGCCAGCCCATATCTGTGTGTTCCTGCCTCCAGTTTCTGACAGCTGCTAACTCCAGGAGTCCAGCCTGGACTTTCCCAGGGCTGCCCTGCAGCCTCGGTGGTGACGTGAGAGTTACTGGGGGAGAGGGGGGAGGAATGTGGTATCCATTTTCCTGTATATTTGTATATATTTAGTAATTTTTCCTATTTATCATTACTGTTTCATTAAAGTTGTGTAGTTTAGTTTCCAACCCATAAGTCTCTCTCCCTTATTCTCTCTCCTTTCTCTATCAAGGAGGAGAGAGTCTGTTATTCGGTTTAGTTGCCGGGCCACTGTTAAACCGTGACATGTAGTAATAACAATGACCAAAACCACTGTAAAAACAATGACCTCTCTGTCCAGATGCCACTACTAGTGGAGGAGTAAGAATACACAGAGAAGGGTGTGTGGCCTAAAGGGCTTAGAATACACTGCTTTTCAATACATAATGATATGTATTAAACTAATAGTTCCTGTCGAAACAGTTCTAAAATTATTATCGGGGCTGAATTAACACTGAATGTTTGTGCTTGATAGTATTTTAATGCTATGCAACTAGCTTAGTATATAAAAGTGTTAATAATTTCTTTTTGTGTAGAAACAAGAAAAATTTCTGAGAGGTGAAGGACCAAGATAATGAAACATTATGCAACCTACAGTCACATCAAATTGTACTTATTTTTCCAACAAAGCATACCTTTTATTACACACAGCATAATACAGAAATAATGAAAGGATAAGGTGCAAGTATTCAGCAAAACAGAAGGGAAAAGTAGCTGTGTTCCATCTGTCTAATTAAAACTTAAGGACATCACGATTCAGGAGTCTGAGGGTAATAAACTGACACAGAAATAAAAAGTGGAAAAAACAACTCTCTGAGGTAGGTCAATGCTATATTTCTCAAACTGCAGCAACACATAGGTTAATAAGGAGGGTAAAATCTTCATCGATGAAGAAAGAGAAAAGATACTTTGTCTCTTGTGATATTCCAAAGTTATATTTATTTTTATAACTCTTCTGAAGCTCTGTGAAAACAAAAACTCCCCAGAACACTTTATCTCCAATCTTGCACTGAAATTTTCTGAATTCCTTGTATTTGTCCCTCCAAAGACATGATGACCTTCAAATAGCTATTAAAGTTGCAAGCACATTGTCTCTACAGTAAATAATGACACACCTTTGACTGCCATTTTTCATATACAGCGTAACTACAGAAGTCTTTGGTTCCAGGTTGTAGCATATTTTAAATAAAAATGTTTTAAAAACTTCTCAGAAGCTTTCTGGAGGACATCTAGTTGTTGACGAAACATCTGTTTCTTGAGGACATCTAGTATGGATGCTGCAGTCACCTTTGGTGATACTGTTACCATTTAAAATTAGCTCCCCAAACCCAGACAGAGATACTTCATTTAGGAAGGAGACATTGTTATTTATTGGAGATTTGTACAAAGTTGGATGCTGGGTGCTTTCCCACAAATGAAGCACCCTGAATAAGATTTTCCACTATTTATTTAAACATGAAGTTATTAAGGTAGTAAGCTTCCAATTACAACCATTCCTTACAGTGATTGGTTAGTGATTTACAGTTATAATATAGTTACATCACTGTTTCTATTATCATGCGTGCACCAGGGGAAGGGTCTTTACTTGGGCAGAGGTCTGGGGGTGTGATTTTTACTATAATAATGGCATAAAAAACAGACAAGTTCTCCTAAAGGGCACAATTTCTCAAGTTCTATAGCTCAAACTGCCCAAGAAAGGTTCAGCAGTCAATCTTCTTGATTTTGATTCTTCTTTTTCACTTCCTGCGGTCCGTAGTTCCAGTTGTCCATGTAGATCTCCACATTTTTTCTGTCAAGTTGATGATTTATGTGAGATACCCTCGATTAATTGCCTCCTCCAATGCCTAGTTATGTCCCTGCTCAGTGATATCTCTGGTACTAATAGTGGGTTTTTCTGAGTACAGTTTTATTTGTGTATATACAGAGTGCATCTTACACAAAATAACATAATTCTAAATTTATGAGTTTTATTTTTACAACACCAAAAGGCTTTGCAAAGGCCTGCAAAAGATTTGGTGCTCTTTTTTTGTTGATGTACCATGGCAATGTATTTCTCCAGACTGGAACAGGACAAAGTAGTTTTCCAGTTCTTTCTTTTTGCTCCATATACATATAGTTTCATCTTCCTATATAATAGATCAACTTGTCAGAGGCAAGTACAGTTGATCAAGTAAAATTTATCATATTAATGGAAATATCTTTAAAGATATTTGTTTCTTTTTAGTTAGAGCTAGCTATTTTTTAAAATTTAAGAACTGTGCAGAGATAATGATAATATATTACTTACTGAGTTAGAATTCTGCACTTTAATTTGAAGCATGTCAGAGACTAAGAGATCCAATGTGACTACCAGAATTTCATAAAGCCGTTTGTGAGCAGACAATACCTCTAACTAAGTTGCTGTAATTTCCATTGATGTTAAACTGTTTGTGATTAAGCTGGAACAGGCACAGCCTAATGGTATTAGTTTTATACTGTCACAAGCATGCCCCGCATAAGTGGGTCTGTGTACAAGCTAGGAGACACATAGTGATCAGGCTCAGGGTTGCAGAATAGCATGTACCACAGTTTGTTTTATAATGGTGTGCCCAAAGCTATCTGCGCTCTGAGAGGGAGGGGGTGGTTGTTAGGCTGCAAGTGCTATCTCTGCAGCTGATAGAGGGGATGTTTTGACTATGCAGCTGCCTATCCCCTGTGAACAAACCATGCTGAGTATCCAGAAGCTTTTGCACTGATGGTCCTACTGATAAACCTGAGATAAGCAGGAGGACTTGCAGCTCAATCCAGGCATTGCTGGCTGTGGCTGACAGGGCTTCTGCAGTCTAATGTTGTGGATGCTTAGTGATGGGCTGTGGAGCTCGGTTTGGTAATTTTCGTCAGTAGAGAATCTTTGTTCCAAGTTAAAGCATGAAACCTGTGTGTCTCACTGTAGAGCTGTATTTGTATTTGTAAGCTGCTGAAAGTGTCATGGACGTGCTCGGGGGTCTGCTGGTGTAATGACCACCACTGCAGTTTTATGAAGAAAGGGGCAATTCAGAAACTGTGGGAATAGCAGCCTAGCTTATGGAAGTGTGCTGGTCACTTGAAACAGAGCTGCCTTTGCAACTCCCAACCCGGTGTGTTGCATCTTTCATTAGTAACTCATTAGCACGAGTGGTGACACCTACATGATGGCATCAGGATGGCATCGGGATACTAGCTCTTCCTGTGTACACAGACATCCATATAAACAGGCACGGCGTTTGCCAGCCTCCAGAGATCTCTGCTTCTAAAGCTCCCGTGGCTGAGTGCAGGTGCCTGAGCTGTAGTCCGGTTGTGTCCGGGTCTGCGTCCCGGGCTGCGGTCCCACTGTGTCCGGGTCTGCGTCCCGGGCTGCGGTCCCACTGGG
Organism: Calypte anna; assembly: GCF_003957555.1. NCBI lineage: Eukaryota > Metazoa > Chordata > Aves > Apodiformes > Trochilidae > Calypte > Calypte anna. The sequence continues at coordinate 32,897,663 of NC_044274.1, read as the reverse complement.
TCCCGAGCTGCACGGGGCAGAGTGCGCAGGAGACCCGAGGGCGGGCGAGGGGCGGGGCTGTTGAATAATGCATGTTCATGAATAATTAACCAGGCCGTTAACACCCCCCAGCAGCACACCGCATTGGTCAGCGGTCTGTAACTGACCGTGCCAACACTGCACGCTAATTGGCTGCAGCCGCACGCCAGGGGCGGGGCGAAGCTGAGGCTCAAGCCCGGATTGGCCACCGCTCCTTCCCCTGCCGTTATTCAGCATTGGCGGCGCGAGTTGGCGGTGGGTGGATCTGGCGGCGCTGATTGGCCAGGGCTGCACGGCTGCTCGGGGCTGGGGAGCTCGGTTGGATGCCGAGTGTCGGCGAAGGGGCAAGGGCAATGGTGCGGCTGTCCGGGGAGAGTTGAGCCGGAGTCGGAGGCGGGTTCGCGTCAGCTCCAGGTCCTCCGTCGAGGTCCTTCAGCCCTGCGCACAGGCAACCACGGGACCGGCATCGCGGAGCTCGGCGATGATGAAGGGGACGGTGGGCAGCCCGGTGGCTGCCGTCATGCAGGAGAGTTTCGGCTGCGCCGTCGCCAACCGCTTCTACCACCTTCTGGACGACGAGTCGGACCCCTTCGACATCCTGCGGGAGGCCGAGCGGCGCCAGCAGCAGCGCAAGAAGCGTGAGGAGGCGGAGGGTGCCGCCGGCAGAGCCGGTCCCAGGACGGGCGGCGGCAAGAAGGAGTCCCAGAAGGATCGCAGGCAGACCGGGGCGCCGCCGCAGCCAGGTACGTCTACGACGCCTCTTCGGCGGGGGGGCGGCTCGGGATGTGGGGGGACGGCAGGCGGTTTCCCTGAGGGGTGAGTGGGGTTCCGGCCGGCGCCGCTGTTGCAGGCAGTCCCGGCCCACAGCGCAGCCGCGGTCTCCGCGCTGACCCCGCCGCTGGGCAGCCGTGGGGTGCCTTGCAGTTAGCGGGGCGGGGGGGGGGGGGGGGGGGGGGGAGAGTAGAACTGGGTTTTCTTTATTTTTGTCACGAATGCGTGCCCGAAAGTTCCTTTGGAGAAACCTGGCCGAGTTCATGGTGTTCCTGCCCGTGGCAGGGGGCTTGGAAGTAGATCATCTTTAGAGTCCGGTGATGGGGGGAAACAAATGGCAGCAGGAGCGCTGCTGCAGGTGGCCGTGCTTGGGCATACTCCCGAGGCTCTTGCGGAGCTCTTCCAGCCTACACGGGCTGTAGGGAAACGGACCTCTGGACGGGTAAAGGAAAACTTTAGAAATAATACTGAGAGGCAAATGAGGAGACCTGTCTCTTCCACAGCAGCATCTGTTGTTTTCATGCTCCGTTAGTGTCCTTGTTGGTGCATTTCATTGCTGTCACCCTTGACATTTTCCTTTGGTGTTTGATGCTTCCAGGCTTGTTGTCTTGTATTCCGGCACTCAGCTTCTTAAGGATTTTAACGTCTGCTGGGGACCTGTGCTGAGTTTGTACTGATGCCCAAACCTTTCCACAAAAACTTATTTTCTGGGTGAGCTCTTTACCACAATGTTCAGGAACAGTCTAGGTTGTTTGTCAGCTGCCAGGATTTGATGAAAATTGTTGCTTGGGGGAGCAGGGAAGCCAGTCAGCTTTTATATGAGAACTACTGTCACAGTGCTCTTTGCAGCTGATAGCTTTGGTGAGCTGTAGCTCCTTGCATTTAGAAGTGGTTTTCTGACTGTTCTTGTTATTACTAACCTGTTGAGCTTCAGGTTGCTGGAATCAGTATCTAACATGTCTGAGAGCTGAATGATTGTTTCCAGACATTGAGAATCTCTACACAGAAGACTCTGGTTTTACCTTCTTGAGTTGTTTTGAATTCCCATTTTCCTTCAACAGGAAGCGAACATCAGTTGTTATAAAGTTGGTAGGTTCTTCCTGTAGCAAAAGCTTCTGTTACATTTGTAGTAACCGAACTGTGTGCTTTAATATTGCAAAAAAAGGTGTGGCCTTTGATTTGGGGTTATTGCTCCATCAAATTGTTGGCAGTGCTACCAGTGCTATTACTTAGAGTTACAGTTTCTCACTGTTCCAACAGCACATTTTTTGACCCTGTGGAACAGAGAAACTGTTAATGCCTAATAGCATAAACGAGCATATGAGTTGACGAGCATCTTTGTAGAGGACTATCTAAAGAAGTTGTCACTGTCACTTGGGGAAGTTGTTTAAAACTTCTCTTTTGAGATTCTAATGCAGTTATTGTGTGCTTTTGTCAGAGATCTCTGCCTGTGAAACCAGTACTCACACTAGTAACAACCTTCTTTTATTTAAAGGGTACTCTGCTGTGGTTATCAAATGAAAGATGAAGGAGCCTGTTCAGTGAACAGCAGTGTCTCAAGTTTTGATGAAAAAGTTCTTGAATAAGAACTGGTGATTATCAGTGGACTAAGGGGAGTGTGGAAGTATGGGAAGGGAAGCATCTCTTACCTCCTACTTGTTTATAGGTATCTTAATCATGCAGGATCTCGGTGTAATTTTGTGGTAACAAACAGTTCCCTATAGAAAACAGACTTTTCTGCTATCTTGATATTAAGATCCATAGTTTCTTATCTAAAAGCATCAGGCATGTTCATCTTGTTTAATTTCCTGGTAATTTAAAATGAAAAAAAGACTTATGGCTTAAAATAGCTTCTGTGAAAGTGAATTAACATTTATCTTAAGAGGAGTTACTTGCTCAGAAAAATGTCATGCTTCCTTCTTTAAAGAAATCCTGAATTTTGTGTGTGCTGTATGTTTATGCCTCGAGCTTCTTGTAAAGTATGGGCTGTCAGTATACATAGTGCTCAGGATGCTGAACCAGGGTAGAGAGCTGAGACTTGGTCCTGTCTGGATGTGCTCTCTTAGCACACCTGCTCTGAAGGACAGGTATGACCCTCTGATTTAGAGCAAGTAAAGACAGTACAGCTGACAAATACAAAGCAAGTGGTGGGTTGAGAGAAAAATCTAGACTTTTTTGGAAGAGAGAAGGCAGCTTTTTCTTTGGCCTATACAAAGTTGATTTTCTTATTGTCACGGTTTAACACTGACCCGGCAATTAAACCGAATAACAGACGCTCTCTTTAATCTCTCTCTCCCCTCAATGAAGAAAGGAGAGAGAATAAGGGAGAGAGACTTATGAGTTGGAAACTAAACTACACAACTTTAATGAAACAGTAATGGTAAATAGGGAAAAAATTACCAAATATATACAAATATACAGGAAAATGGAAACCACATTCCTCCCCCCTTTCCCCCAATAAACTCTCACGTCACCACCGAGGCTGTAGGGCAGCCCTGGGAAAGTCCAGGCTGGACTCCTGGAGTCGGCAGCAGTCGGGAACCGGAGGCAGGAACACACAGATATGGGCTGGCACGGATTAGGACCACAGGCAGACGAACGGACGGGATCCTTCCAGGATGCCGAGTGAAGGAAGGGAAGCAGGAAAAGATCTGGCTCGGCCCACGTGATGCCTCAAATTTATACTGAGTGTGACGTATATGGGATGGAATACTCTGTTTGGTCAATTCTGGCATCTATCTTGTCTGTTCCTCCCTAAAGGAGGGTTCAGGTGGGACCTCTTTATCCTCCTGGACAGTAAAACGTTTTCCTCAGAGCTGAGGAAAGCAGTGTCCTTGGCTCTGCATACCAGTCTCTGGCTGGAACTATAAACATCAAGTGTTATCAATCATAGAAGCACACACTGTCTGAGAAACTTGCTGTTAATTTCAGAGAGACTACTTACAAGGGACTTAGCTAAAAGCAAAAGTACAGAAACAGAAAACCACCTTTATCCTGGCCCAAACCAGGACACTTATACAGTAAAAGATTTGGGGAACTATCAGCTTAATACTTGGGAATGGGTAATCCCTTGGGAAGTCCTTATACCTGCTCAGTTTGGTGTAAAGTCATCTGATGATAGAACCATTGCTGGAAGAGTACAACCCTGGTTGGAGAAATAAATAATATTGATTAAACTTACTAAATTGTGAAACTAATGAGTAAACTTTCATTAATAACAAAACAAAACCAACCTTAATTTAGACTGTTGTAGCTAATTACGTGGGTGTTTTTCTTGTTGGGGTTACAGAAAAGTCTTGTTAAATGTTCCGTGATTTTTCTTTTGTTATTGTATTACTTCTTGAGCATAGTAAATCTGAACAAAATAGTCTTACCTTTAGAAAGACTTGAAGCAAGCCTAGTCTTTGATCTTGCAGTATATAAAAGGTTTTACAGTATTCTGATCAGCTTCTTTTGGGTTTATGTTTTGATTATAGAGTGGAAGTTTTACTCACAAAGTTCTGTTAAGTCAGCTTTAAAAAATTTTGTTATTTACAGGCTTTTCCAGAGGAGTTTTTCCTCAATTTCAATTTTCTCAGTTTTCCTCAAATCTTCCTCAATTTTCTCAATTATGTTTTCAATTTTATAATATTCTAAATAATTAATACTTAATATTTTAAAATATTTTGTTAAGTAGAAAATGGACTCCTATTTCATAGCCTACCAAAACCTACATTTTTTACCTTAAGGGTATATTTCTTTCACTTTTTCTGACTGTATTTTTTAATGATTTTTAGACTGTATGCTGAAGATTTGGGTAAAGGCTGTTTGTAAGTATTACAGCTCTTATAACTGCAGCACTTAATGTTAATTCAGTTCATTCTTAGCACAGTGATCAAATTGCATTTGCCAGCTCTTTATTCAAAAGGCCCAGTTGCCGAGCTTGCGTTCTTCACTGGTTCAGGCAAATTAAATTTGTTGATCATGCAGTAATAAGCTCTGTTCTGTTGAGATCTCTAAACCTTTGTTGTTAATACCTCTAAAAGGTTTTCTTCTTTCATGTACATTTGATGACTAATGTAACATTTAGATGGAGCTCCTGGATAATACAGGTTACGGTTTTTAAGTTACTACAGCACTGAATGTTTCTAGGGGATTTCCTTTTATACTGACTGCAATTTTATTATTTAAAAATAATATATTTAATGTAATTTTTTCAGCTGCATAGTCATAAAGATTGTTTGGAGGAAAGCTGCAGTAGGCAACTCTGGAAATGAGTACTGGCACACATGAAAAATAATACTGAAGGAAAGTCTAACTTCATGGTGTCTTTGGTGAACTACATGCAACAGATGAAGCTTTTTTTTTTTTTTTTTTTTTTTTGTATTTTGAAATACTGTGGTAGTATTCTGCAAATTGCATAACTAGCCATGATTGATTCCCAAAATTAACTTCCTGAAGTTTGGAATTAAAATCACATTGACACACACAGATTGAGTATGCAGTCTTAAATCTTTTATGGTCTGAAATGTATCAAGATAAGTCCTTGAAAGTGTGAAGTGTTTTCCCATTTGCAGTTATGCGGGTTTATTTTAAAGGAATGTTAGTTTTGCCTGTATAGATACTGTGTTGCTGAGATGGTAATGAAGTAGTATCTTCACATACAGCCATAACTAATGATGGAGATCCTTCAATTTCTCCACTTGCACAATTTCTCCACTTGTCCTCATTCCAGACCAACTAAAGCAGTAGTCCTGTTTGGCTTTTGTACTTGCTTTATCTCCCCTGAATTCCCATTGAGTTGTTTCTTAAGGCTCAGGTCAGATTTTTATATTTAAAAATGAGTTGTGAAGCTGAAAGCAGAGCACTTGGAATAAGTGGAAAGAAAGATTTAAATTTAGGACCAGTGATTATGTTGCTATAAGTTTTGCTTTAGCACCTATAAGGCAGCTGAAACATGTCTGAAATGAAAAATTCTAATCACAGTTTAAATTTTTTTATATTGTGTATATGTAAATGTGTGGGAAGCTTGTGCTAGAAGAGATCTGAGAGGGATAAATAACTGAAGTTTTCTGGCAGAAGGGTATTTAGCCCATCAGAAGATGACTTACTAAGCAGTGACTCAAATTGCATCTTGTAAATAGGATATAAAATGACAGAAGAAATTCACTATCGGTAAATGTAAAGCAACATGCATTGGAGAATGTGGATGAAGGTGGGCAAGCTTTCAAACTGCAATTCAACTAGTGCAATTTAGGTGAGAGAACTTGGAGTTATTGGAAGTGTTAAGAATAGAACAGCTGGTCTGTCTCCACTTGCCATCTAGGGGAAATGCAGTGTTGGGAATTACTAAGGTAGCAGTAGCAAGGAAAGTAGAAAAGGAATTGTGCTTTTGAAGGGCTCTCACCCTTCCATGTCTTGAAGTGTGTTTGCTCATCTGGTCACCTTAAACATGTTAAAAAGAGAAAAGGCACTTGAAAATGATATGCAGAATAAAACTTATGGAGTGAACTGGGAGATATTTAAGTTAAGGTATTTGTTTTGAGAGGAGCTGTCTGAAAGTAGCAAAGGACTAGTATGTAGGACTGCAGGTGAGTCTTGGAGAAGGGAAAGAATGTTTAGTGTTTTTATTTTACAGAAATAGATAAAATTTCAGACAATTTTTGTGAAATAAAGAGAGAGAATCTTCCTCCTGTCTATAATTGACCTTTAGCACTTGTTTTGTAGAGTGATGATATTTATCAATGCATGTACCTACTCAGACAGCAATGTGGATACCAACTTAGCAGCCCATCTGTGGATCTGTCCTCCATAAATCAGCTCTTAAAATCTTTGATTCACAAAACCTCTAAGGGTTGCATGCCAGATGGAGAGTATTTCTATGGAGAGTATTTCTTTTTTTTTTTTTCTTTCTTCAAATATATGCTGTAAGATTTACAAGTCTTTCATCTGGCTTCTATGGTTGCTCTGTCATTCATCCAAACTGAATCAAAACTACACTCAATTTGCCTTTGCTCTGTTTCTGTTTGTGCTACTTGGGCAAAACAGAAATATCTATTTGGCACTTCATCCCTGGCTGCATTTATGGAAATGGGATACTAATGGAATTTCCTCGCCAGGTTTGAGTGACCACTGTTTTGGTGAGGTGATTTGATCTCAGGCCCATCGTCGTCTGGATTTTGGGCCAGAATACAAGGTTTTGTTTTCACAGCAGTAAACTCCCTCAGCCTGTGAACTGCATGCCGGCTGTCTCCTTCCCTTGCCATGCTGCTTTACATAAGGTTTGAGGGAAACAGAGCAAGGTTTCTGCTCTAGCTTATAGTTACTTATAGCAACTAAAATCTTGACTCCTTGCAGTGTTTGTCTAAAGTCAAAGCTTGCCTCACAAAAGAAAAAAGAAAAAACAAAACAGTTTTGCTCTTGAAACTAAATGAAAAAAAAAAAAACAAACCAAAAAGCTGAGAGTATGATGTCTCAGTGGAAAGCCAGTGAAGAGCCCACAAGACCTAGAAAACTATCTCTTCCCAAGCGAGTATCTCTTCCCACGCAAAAGTTCCACTTTTTGAGGACAGATGATATGTGTGGAGAAATTTGGTGAGAGCTAGACAACAACACTTCAGAGGAAGCTAGATTTTGATGCATTGTTTTAAATCTGGCTGTTAAAATATAGATATCTAGCATCTGGGAAGCCAGGCAAAGCAGAACAATTTCTGCTTTCCCAGCTGCAAGTTCTGTGATAACACTTTTCTAGAAGGTCTTCCTATCTAAATACTGCAGCGTAAACAAAATTAATATTGATGGTAAAGTATTGGTAGGAAAGTGAAAATGGTTTAAATAAATGAATTCTATGATTTAGAGTTCTAACAATGTCTTGTAAGACTGTGTTTTTTTCTTTAGTATTTACAGATGTCTTTCCACTAATATGTCAGCTGCTGCTTCTGCAAAAAACCTCGTATCTGTTGAAATGGTTTAAGCATCAGATTCCTTTTCTTATTCCTTAGTTTAGAAAAGTAGAGTGATAGGTAGCTCAGCTGACAGACTGGACTGCTGTCTAGCCTCCGGGAGAAACTGTGCAGGCGAGGACAATGTCTTCAGCTGAGTATGTTTACAGGTGTAACTGCAAGACACAGAAATACCACCTACAGAGAAACTGAATTTGGCAACTGGGAAAGAGTGATGTTTGTAACACCAAGTAGATGGTATACAAAACTCTGGATTATTGTTTTTGTTGCTTTGGGGGACAGAGTGGCTGAGAGCAGCCAGGCAGAAAGGGACCTGGGAGTCTGGATCGACAGGAAGCTGAACATGAGCCAGCAGTGTGCCCAGGTGGCCAAGAAAGCCAATGGCATCCTGGCCTGTATCCGGAACAGTGTGGCCAGCAGGTCCAAGGAAGTGATTCTGCCCCTATACTCAGCCCTGGTGAGGCTACACCTCGAGTACTGTGTCCAGTTCTGGGTCCCCCAGTTCAGGAAGGATATCGAGGTCCTGGAGCAGGTCCAAAGGAGGGCAACCAGGCTGGTGAAGGGACTCAAGCACAGACCCTATGAGGAGAGGCTGAGAGAGCTGGGGCTGTTCAGCCTGGAGAAGAGGAGGCTCAGGGGAGACCTCATCGCTCTCTACAACTACCTGAAAGGAGAGTGTAGCCAGGTAGGGGTTGGGCTCTTTTGCCAAACGACTTTCAACAAGACAAGAGGGCATGGTCTTAAGTTGTGCCAGGGGAAATTTAGGTTAGATATTAGAAAGAATTTCTTTACGGAAAGAGTGATCTGGCATTGGAATGTGCTGCCCAGGGAAGTAGTGGATTCTCCGTCCCTGGAGATAATTAAAAAGAGACTGGATGTGGCACTCAGTGCCATAGTCTAGCAACCGCAACGGTGGTAAAAGTGTTGGACTTGATGATCTCTGAGGTCCCTTCCAACCCAGCCAATTCTATGATTCTATGATTCTATAACCTGCATATCAGTCCATTATGCAAACAAGCACACAAAATTTATGTGTACTTGGAGAGGCAGTTAATGAGCACTCAATAAAGCTATTATGGCAGCACTGCACAAGACTGCTTTGTTGGCCCTTTTTGGACCTTATGATTCCCCCCAAGGGTAGGTGGCCCTTAGGTAAAAGTGAATCTGAATGAGTCTGCACAGGGGCAGATGAATAGCAGAGGATTAAAACTAATAGCTAATGCTGTCACTAGTTCCAGTTTGTTTTGCTCTTACATGCAGAGTTGAAATTTATGCTGGTATTTGAACTGATTCACAAGCAGATCGAAAGCTTCTGTCCTCAGGGTGAATTGGTTTATTAGAGAGATGTAGTTGATGCATATTATTTTAATCTGCTGCTGCATGTCTATCAAAGCAGTTAAAGATGTTTTTATACATGTAATTGTAATATTCTGTCTGCAGTTATTATAGACACCTGTTAGAACCAAAGTAAAATAGCTTTGCACTGAAACTGGAGTAGAGCTGACTGCTTTGTCTAGCATAGTCAGTGTTTGTGACATGTAATAGATTGGCCTATCTGGCAAGATAACTTGTTTTGATGTACTTATAGGTTATACAGTGTAACAGAACCAGAGACTATCTTTTTAAAGTTACTCTTGTGTCTTCATTTTTTAAGCATTGCTTTACTAGTTCTAAGGAGCTCTTAGAATCCTAAGGTGAAATTGAGGTTGATACTGAATTATGTATAGAAGTTGGCCTCTGACTATGACTTTCTTTCTAGGTTACTCTGTTTAGAGTAACTTATGTTTCTCATAGACAGTGAGAGGCTAAAAGAATGCACTCTTGTATTGTAGTTGCACATTCAGATAAAAAAGAGTAACAATGAGGTCACAAATGAGTAGTCAGCTTTTCCACAGGAGGATTCCCACTGGGAATTAACACTTAACATTGTTAACAATTGTATTTGGTAGTGTATTTTATGTGCCTAGAGCAGACATGTTTTCTAACCACATATACAATTCTTTATTGCATATAATTTTGTTTTCTATTAAAGTGTCTCAGTTTGAAAAGCTTACTCAGAAACTGATTTCAAAAGCTCTCTATTATCCAGAGATGGTATTGTATTTTTTTAGGATGCAAATATGTTTCCTGTTGTAAAAGCTGAACAACTCCAGTCTTGGAGCGAGAATTGCTGGAATATGTTATGCCATGTGGGTTGTAGTTTATAGAAAACAGAATTAGGGTTGGTTCTGTAGCAGAAATAAAACTAGCTTCTTTGTACAGATACCACTGTTCTTACTGCATAAGAAAAAGCTGTATATACCACTCTTCTGCCTTAATCACTGAGTGGATAGTTTTTTGAAGCTGTTTGTTTGGTTTGGGTTTTTTTGAAGGTGACATTACAGACTACATGCTTGCCACCTAATCTTTAAGCAGTGATCTTCTTGTGCTGACATTTCTATGGAGCTATGAACTAATTTGTATCCTAATATTGTGACACAGAATAGACTTTTTTTCTCTCTATAAACTGGCTACAGAAGCACAGTAGCCAAGACTGTCACTTGTCTGCTAATCTGAGTTCAGTGACATGCTCAGAATTGCACAGGTACTTCTTCTGGAAAGAATAGCTCATTTCTGTTGGTCCAAGAGCTGATAGGTTCTGTAGTTCCTTTCTTGCTTGACTTAAACCAAAACATTTGTCAGGCATCAGTATAATTACAGGGGCCTAGCAAGCAATAGGCTTGCTTACTTCTTAAAAACATTGTCCTAAATGGAGCACAGAATTTGGGAAAATGGGTAAGGAAGCACATAATGACCTTCAAACTTATTCGAGGCATGTATCGGTTTAGTGAATAACCTCAGTTTATTTTCTCTCATAATATACAATTTCTCTGCATTCACCCTGTCCAACCTGCTCGTCTTTAATCCCAACAATGACCAAATAAAATCCCCAAAAGTTTACATACACTTTATCTTAGGATATGTTTACATTCTAGATTCAATTAGTGGTGTTGGAGCCTTTGTAATTACAGACTCGGTTTCTGCTACTTGAACTCAGTGACTTACAGCGTTAGTGAATGGTCCTTTCCTCTGTAGAGCACCCCTAGAAGAAAGTGACCCTCTTCTTGTTGTTGGAGACCATAGCTAAAGTAGAGATGCAAGTTCAGACTTATAAGTTCAACTCATCTGGCAGCATGTTGGCTGACAACCAACAACTAAGGTCTGTTTCTAATGGTCTTTCTCTTTTCCCCATCTTCATTGCTTCTGCAGCCATCTTGCAGTTCATGTCTTCAATTGAAGCTCCTCTCCCTTGTCCTGTAGTACTCTGGCAAGATTTTTTGAGTGAACATGAAAGAGGCACTTTTTGTTCTCCATTTCTGCTATTTAGTGTAAGCAATATATTTTTTTCTTTAGTCTGTCTTTTCTGGAAATTTCTAAGTTGTGTTAACATCCACAATATTTTTCCAGAGGCAGGTTCATTAATAAAAAAGGCAAAATAAGTAGATATCTGGTAAGAAGTGTCTGGCAACACCAGCTTCAAGAACTTTTAATATTTTGGTGGGCTTTGAATATGAGAGTGTACAACACAAGATTGTAAGGTATAATCAATTAATTTCATTCAGTAGTTTGAAAGCGGCTGTTTAGATGTAAGTGAACTGTTAGTAATCTATATATCTGTGTGTGTGTGTGTGTGTGTGTGTCTAGGCCAGAAACAAGCAACAAAGCGTGGAGAAAAGCAAGGATTCAGTAACAGAGGAGCAGAAGTGAAGCAAGACAAAACTGATTGGAGACCATCATTCAGGGAATACCGTTCCTATGAAACAGAAAGACAAGTGGAATTCACAGTGGAAAGGTATGTACTATACAGGCAAAAGTAAGGCTGGAAGATCTGGAGGTCTCCAGGAAGATCTGAACAGGGATGGGAAGGCAAAGACAACCTTCTTAAAACAGATCTAATAGCCAAACATGACTGGGAGACATGATTGTGTTCGTAGCAAGTAGATTTGTAGCAAGACTACTTAGTTCATACCAGTCTGAACTATAATTTCATCTTCCTTGTGGATTGATTTGGAGCCATTTTGTTACCTGCTAGAAATGTAAAGCAACAGAACAGTGTAAGGATCTGAAAACATAGCCTAGCCTGTAATGTAAATGTTCATTTCTGAGTTTGCATACCGCACTTCACAGAACTTCTGGTCTGTGTTCTAAGTTGAATGAATTTTACTCCTGAAACTGAAAATAAACCATGACATACTATTTACTGCTTGGACAGTAAATGCATATGAATTTTGCATTCTTTATCAGTACTAGAAATTTCCACCTAAACCTTTTATGCTTGAGAGTTTGGCTGTTCTTATTTTACATTGCAATAGCTGGTATTCAACAAATTCCCTGAAATTTTTAGCAGTTGAATATGATTCTGGATTTACACAGTGGAGGTATTATCTGATAAAGTTGCTGAAGAATTGACTGTTTTATAGAGTTTTATTTAATTTCTCTTGCATTTCCAGTGTTATCAGTAAACAGCTGAACTTTCTGCCTGTTATCTGTAGTACTTCCTCCCAGGTTCATTTTATGTCCATTTTTAATGACAAAGCTAGTACAGCAGTACCATGTGCTTTTTAAGGATGCACTCTAAAAATTGTGCCGTAGCTCTCATACTGATGTATCTCACAGCTGCACAGATACAACCATATGATTTTTGTTTCCTTCTTGTTAACTGCTCTGTAGAAACAAAAGTTTGATTAGATTTTTTTTTTCTTTTTTTTTTTTTTTTTATTTTAGACCAATTGAAAGATTAGGTGGTGAGAAGCCAATAAGAGGTCGTGGTGGAGGAAGAGGTGGAATGCGAGGTAGAGGAAGGAGTGCTGGAGTAAATAGAAGTTTCAATGGCTTTGACCAAAGAGGAAAACAGGAATTTGAAAGACAAAGTGGGAATGTTAAAATGTAAGTGTTCTGTATGCTGATTCTTTCTTGGTGTAAAAATTAATAATAGTCAGCACTGCAGTAGTGTCTCTTAAGTATTCTGTTCCCTTCTTTTTGTATCCAAGTTGGCTGGCAAAAAGTCAATACTGGTTTTAGTTTGAAGTTCTAATGAAAAAAAATCACAGTATTCTGTTTCACTTTCTAGGGGAATGGCAACAGATGGCAAAAAGGGTGGAGGTGGAGCTCGCAACTGGGGAGCAGTTAAAGATGACACAAGGTACCGTGTGCTCATCAGGGATCTTCAGCTTCTGTGGCCCACCTCAGATAGTATTTTTCTGTTCATCAGTCTCATGTTCATTTTGGGCTTTATAAGCCTTGTCTTCTATATGAGCTCAGATTTACGGTATTCTGAACTCATCTCCTTCATGTGGATGAGATTAGTTTGTACAAAAGCATGGTGGTGTTTCTTCAATTAAGACTGCCAAAATATTTTGGTGGGAGCCAAGGTGTCTTTTAACTGAAATAAGTTACGACTTTGCTCAATAGTCAGGTGAGTGGGACTTTGGCATTGAATGGCATTGCTACAAAATGTCAATTAAAAGATTAAAGAGCTCCGTAGTGGGCTTAAAGTCCAGTCTCTTTTTCTCAAGTTTTATGTATCACTTCTAAGTTGCAGAGCTGTTCACTGTGGCTCTGGATGTAGTATTTATCTTACTTTACCACTGAAATACATTTTAAAGTGCAAAGGAGGATCAGTAACAGAATGTGATGGCTTATTAATGGTCAGATATAAAAAAATGGGGAAAATTAAATTAAATTAAATTCTGTATGGATTTCTGTTCAGATTTGCAAAAAGCTTACTATATGTGTTGGCTTTTGTCCATTCCTTTCAGCTAGCAATGTGCTTCTGTTTCCAGTTTCTTATGTTTTCCTGCACATCTAGAACTCTTTAATTGAATGCTGATAAGGGACAGATAAAAGGCTTTACTTTGAACTTATAACAAGCATCTTTGTCTACATTCACATTGGTTCAAAAAATAGTTTTAAAAATAATTTTGTTTTAAAATATTTTTATGGATTCAGTCAATCTGGTTAAAAGGTTGAAAAACAGCCTTGGTGGATAATGATTTTGGATCTTAATATTTTTCTGAAAGGTTTCACTAGCTTCTATCTCTTTTATAATGTTTCATACTAAAAGGTTGATTAGGTACTCTGGCTTTTGAGAACAAAGGATTTAGGTTAACATAGTTCTGAGTTGATAACACAAAAATAGCTGACTAAAAGAACAAAACTAGCTTCTCTAGGATGTCAGAGAAGGTTGTGTGAAGTACCAGAGATTTAAGATATCTTATATTTATTTCCCCTGGGTTGTTTGGTTTTGGTTTCGTGCTTTTTTTTTTGGTTTGGTTTTGGGTGCATATGGTGGAAGTGACAGTAAATTGGAGTTGTCTAAACAATTGCAAATGTCAGTTGCATATCTGTGCCTTAATTGTGCCCAATGATGCATCAAAGATAGAAGCTGTTAATTTTAAATATGTAAGACTAGTAGAATGAAAGGAAGTATGCTACTGCTCTGATTTAATAGCAAGCCTGTGGCAGTGTTGCAGAAAATGTGATCGTAGAGTATGAATTTTGCCATTTTAATAGCTGTAAAGAAAAAAATAAAAGAAAAATCCAAACATCACTGATACACTGTAACCAACTATTAGTATTAGTTTTCACAGATTATTTTATCTTCATACATTCTTTTCACTTTTTTTAATTAAAAGTACACAAAAATTATGATTTTTTTAATGCTGCTTATTTTGTCAGTTGCTCAACTAGTCACTTACTAGATCTACTGTTAGCTTATGATCCTAGAGTTTTCTCCCCTATTTTTCCCTCTCAAGTAATTCAAGGAAAAAAAAAGTGATGTATTGATCTGCAAGCTTGGTTTTTTCCAGTATGACCGATGAAGACTTTGTGTTGTTTTTTTCTGTTTACTGTTTTAGTGGGATGGAACAGACTGCTCCTGTGGAAGAGATGGCAGAAACAGCTGAGCAGCCAGGGACATCTGAAGGAGAACTTCTGAACAAGTATTGTCTGACTAATATACTTTCTTTCTAAATGCCAAGAACACAAATGACTGTTACTGAGATACATGTATTGGGAGGCTCACTTGAAATTTGAACTGAAGTTTTGCTAATGCACATATTTAAAAATAGAAAAGCTTTGTCTATATTTGTGAGTCGTGAAAAGGTATCCACTAATTCAGACTAAAACTTGGTTTATAGAGATGCCATTTGCATTTAGTTGCCCAGTGACGCTTGTGGTCCTAAGAATTAGTGATAATTTTAGGAGGAGCTACTTATTGTCTAACTTTTTAACTTGGCTAGTTTGTAGCAACCAGTCTTTTGATGTTTTTCATGAGGAAAAGGTATTCAATTTGCCTTTGCAATCATAAAAACATAATTGAAATACATTAAGATAAAATTCTGTAGTTCAGTGCTCATCAATCATTTAATACCATGCAGCTATCATCTATTCATGAAGACTCCCTGTAGAACTTATGAAACTTGCTGGAAATGGTCTTGCAGTGATCCTTGGAAGAAGAGAAATAGGGAAATCTGCCCCTTTTCTTCTGGCTTTCATTCTTACTAGTGTCCAGTGAGAATTTACTTCACAACAAAAAACACTGGCTAAAGAAAAAGTAGCTGGACAATCTTGTCCAAGTAAGAGACTTCAATGAAATAGCATATGGTGAATATCATGTAAGGAGTGAAAGAGGGTCTGTGCAAAATGTCAGCTGTCTCTTCTATGAAGAGAAATCAGCTCTCAAGCCTTTTTCACCTAATGATGAAGCTCCAGTTATTAGTGGATTCAGTTCTTTTCTTAATTATAAATCTGACTAGGTTACAAAATCTGTTTATATATTCATGTACAACTCTATAAGAAATTGAGTTGATATAGCTTTGATTCTTTTAATTTTAAACTAGTTCTTAGAATGTAACTAGTGAGATATGTACAGGGGGAAATCTTTCTCTGAAATTTAATGGCTATGATTTGATTTCCAGATAACTATTTCTAGACTAACTTAAATCAGATGGATACTGTAGATAAACTGCTAAAAATGTACTGTGTTAGCTAAATATGAGAACAGTTATTCAGTTTATTTGGTCAGCTAATGGTACCTTTACTTGTAAAAGACTTGTGTTTGTTTCTGCTGCAATACAAGTTCATTGTAGATGAGTCCTGACATCAGTTCCTTATGAAGTGTAAGGCATGAGAAACACATGTAGTGGCAAAGGCACCAGACAGAATCTGCCTGTTGTCTTTAATTCCTTTTCCTTTTTCAGAGGTCACTAGGTATTCAGTCAGACTGAGAGTTTTGGAAGATTTTACTCCTCTTCATGATTTTTTTAAAAAACTTTGTTTGGGAGTAGTCCACTGAAGGCTGTAAGATTAAAATATACAAATAACCTATAAATACAGAATTCTGCATCATATAGTCTTTTCAGTGCAGGAAATTCTCTAGTGAAGACTCACAAATCTGTATAACAAAGTATAAGTTTTACTTAAAGGGTAGTGGCAGCTTGGGAGGCTATTTTAAAACAGCAAAGAACACATCATGTGAATAGTGCCTAGGTTATTAGGCATAGCATAGCTTTACCTAGGTTATAGGTATAGCATACACCTTTAACAAGGTAAAATTATTTTGGTTGTCCTTTTAATACTTACAAAGAAAAGCTGATGGCATATGGTTTTCAGGCTTCAGGATATATTTTAAGGTCTTGTATGCTTAGTTTGCTCTTGCTCTCTAGAGTTCCTGTTTGGCAAGTAACATACAACATCAAAGATTGTTGCTAGGCTTCTCTTCTGCTTTTTCTGCATGTATGTAAGTAGTACAATGACATACAGCTTTCCTCACACTGCATATTGTTGAACTTTTCTTCATAGGATGAATGATGTAATACCCTTGTTTTGTCTGGTAACTCAAATACATAGATTTTTCTTATTATTCAGCATGGCATATTCTAATCAATTCCTGTCAAAGCTACTCTTTATTCTGCACGATTTTCTTCCATTTCTTCACACAGCACTTAATTATATTCTGGTGGAGTAGTATACTCTTCTGGTCATTTAATAGAAAGCTTTCAAAATTAATTTTCAAGTTTATTGAGCTTTTTACTTCTCTAGATTGTTTTGAATTTTCTGTTTGTTTTGAATTTCTTTTGGTTGTTTTGTTATTTGGGTGGTCAGTGGTAGCTGGCTGTGTTATTTTTGTTATTTTTTTAATAGTGACATAAATCTGTACATAGAGTGAGATCTTTAGGAGTATTTGGTTTGTTTCTGTTTCTATAGTTAACTTGTTTAGCTGTCACTTGGTATTACCTTTTTTAACCCTGAATTTTGCTATAATTGGTGGAAATGCTCCTGTAAATGATGTTTAGTAGGAAAGATTAATGTAGTTGATTTTGTGATAAAAGCTGAATAAAAATGTTTTGTGCAGCTGGATAATATAAAGGATGATTTGAGGACCAGCTGTCATTAAAAATAATGAGCCAAGTAGCTGAGCTGAATACTCAGATTTCCGTTTTTATTTTCATTTGTATTTCTCCTGCATAATTAAGTATTCATGTACAGCAGTTCCTGCAAAAAAGATATACAGAGAAAATAATGCAGTGGATTATGGTCACCCACTGAAAACACTGAAGCAGTAGTAACAATTACCCCTATGTAATATTTTGGTATGTATGTGCATTGTGAATTCAGTTTGTTCATGTCCCAAGGCAGTGTTTACATGTCTGCCAATATTTTGTAAGCATTGTTGTTGGTGTGCCAAGGAGCTTATTAACTTGATTAATGAAAATGCACACCAAGCAGTTACTAAAAATTTATACAGTTTGAAGGTAGAAAGTAATGCACAGAGTGCACTTCCATAAAGGCCTCGTGCCCAAAATAATCTGCAATCAAGTCTTTGTCCAAAATGTGATATGCAGGTTCCTGTTCCTGTGCTTCAATGATTGGGGGTGTTTTCCCCTTGTGAGTCTTGGCATCCTGGAACAATTTTGTACTGTTTCAGCAAGTGAAACCATTCCTTGCAATAAAAATCAAACTGCATTTTGGTTTTAGCAGACCACATTTTTGCAGTAAAAATCCACCAGTATTTCTTTAGAGTGGGCAAGTGGTTCTTTCTGATAGATGTGTACTTTTCAAAGCAATGCCTGTGACTGCTTTTTTGTGCCCTCAAGTTGCTGTGTAGTGAAATGTCCTGGTGTTGTCTTATGGTAATAGAAATTTAGATATGAGAGAGGCCTTGCTGACCCAAGGCGTGACCAACCATACCTGTCTATTTGACTTAAATGTCCTCTATTGATAGAGGTTTCGTTATCCTTTGGTCTTTCCAATGCTTTGAAAACAGAAAGTACTGTATTTGGTTTTTTCACCTAAGCATCCTGCCTTTCTTGCCATCATGGATATGCAATTTTTTTTCTTTTTTAGAGTTGTGTGTGTTTCCTCATCAGCAGCTCTTTCAAGTTTTTGCATATAAATCATGTATTTTCGACCTTGTATCTGCCTTACAATACTTTTCTACCTGTTTTCACATAGATTAGGTGACTCTGAGTTGTTCCACCCTTCCAGCAGTAACATATGTTCCAAACAGCACTGTTGTTGTCTCTTATAATAGTATGTTGTTGCAGGAAGGTCAAATGATGCTGAAGTTCAGCTTGATTGGATTACCTACAATACTCTTGTATGGTTGGAAGGGGGTGGGGGGGAGAGGACTACCTCCAGACGATTTCTAAACACATTTAGGGATGGAGACTAAACCACCTCCCTGGAGACCCTGTTCTACTGCTTAACAACCCTTCCTGTAGAGAAGTTTCTCCTGATATTCAACCTAAATCTCCCCTGACGGAACTTGAGGCCATTTCCCTTTGTCCTGTCATCTGTCACCAGGGAGTCTTTTACAAGCTCCACTCTCACTACAAGTTCCTTTCAGGTATTTGTAAAGAGTGATAAGGTTTCCCCTCAGCCTCCTTTCCCCAGACTAAACAGCCCCACACCTTCAGTTGCTCCTCATAGGGGATGTTTTCCAAACCGCTCATTAGCTTTGCTGCCCTTCTTTGGATTTGCTCCAACACCTCAATGTCCTTTTGTATTCAGGTGCCCAAAACTGAACACAGCACTTGAAGTGGGGCCTCACCAGTGCCAAATACAGGGGCATGATTACGTTCCTAGACCTGCTAGTCATATAATTTCTGATCTAAGCCAGAATGCCCATGGCCTTCTTGGCCACCTGGGCACATTGCTGGCTCATATTCAGCCAACTGTCAGTCAATAAAACCAAGGTCCTTTTCTGCCAGGCAGCTTTCCAGCCACTCTTCTCCAAGCCTGTAGCATTGCTTGGGGTTGTTGTAACCAAAATGCAGAACCCAACACTTGACCTTATTGAATTGCATACAGTTGGTCTCAACCCAACAGTCAGTATGTCCAGGTCCCTCTGTAAAGCCTTTCTACTATCCAGCAGGTTTACAGTCCCTCCCAACTTGGTGTCATCTGTGAACTTACTGAGCGTGCATTCAATCCCCTCATCAAGACCATAAATAAAGATGTTAAACATCACTGAGCTCTGGGGGACACCACTCATGACCATCCATCATTTGGATTTAACTCCATGGACCACAACTCTTTGGGCCCAGCCATCCAGACAGTCTATTATTACTGGGATCCTCTTTCTGGCCTTTCTTGAAGATGGGTGTCAGTTCAGTGGAACATCCCTGGTTAGTCAGGACTTCTAAAAGATGATGGAGAGAGGGTTGGCAACCACATTTGCCAACTCTCTTCACACCATGTAAACCATTCGCCCCCAAATATACCATTTACTGATTTTGTCCTGAGATATTGGCTTGGGAAGAAATTGAAATAATTCATAGAGTCCCCTTTTTGTTAATTTACTTATATTTTCTTCCTCTGGGTGTTTGAAACTAGTCTTGTTTTTCCAGCTCTTATTACCAAAACAGAAGCTTCAGATACTTAATAAAAAATTAGCTGGGTTCTTGCTCTTGAGAACAACAAATTAAATATTAGATGAGCAATTGTTTCTTAATGCTATCAACTTCCCTGTAGAAGTGTTGTTTTTAAAATAATAAAGTAATAAAGCATGTCAGAGGGCAAGCATATAGTACTAGAGTTGCATATTTTTTACTTAATTTTTCTGTGAAGTGCATTTAAACCTGTTTTCATCCTGCAGCCAAAATTAAGGGCTGTCTTACTGTTCAAGTGTGCTTTTACTTGCCATATGCTGGGTGATTCAGGAAAATACTGTATAATTTTGACTGGCAAGGAATTAGGAAAGGTTCCCTCCAAGCTCAAATAGGAAGTGGGAATGGGCCTGTTCTTATACAGGCTAGTTCTAAACTTACTGAACACTCTCAACAAATGTGTGCGATCTGGTTTCCAGCTAGCATCTAATTAGTTGTTTATTTACATTAGAAAAATCCTTGGCATTTGGTAGAAGACTTGGAACTGTGATTGAGCGAGGAAAAACAAAACAGGTTTCTGCACTAGTAGAAGGGACCTAATGAAAGGGTTTTCTGAGAAAAATCGGGCTTAGGTAAATCCTTAACCAAATTCAACAGCTATTGTGATGTGTAACAGTTTTGTGTGGGAGAAGGCAGAAATGTTTTTTCAAGTGTCTGGGAGAAATCAGTGCAATTTTTCCTGTAGTTCATGGGATTTGACTTGTGTCTGCAGCAAACTGTTATGATGATGAAGTGCTGTGCTCCCTACATAAATTGCTGTTTAGTAGAGAATAGCTTTCTGCAAATATCACTGAAAGATACATGTGTACAGTGCCTTAAAAGCTGCTCATCTTATGTAACTCAGTCTTGTTCACCATTAGAAAAGTGTCAGAAGAGTAGTCAAGCAGTGATGAGTGTAAAAGAATCTTTAGTTTTGCCTTATGATTCTTGTCTTATGAATAAAGATATAAAGCTTCTGTTTTCAGTTCAAATACATGGAAAGCAGATTCCAATGTACTCCAAGTATTTTTCTTGAACATTTTCCTTGAACATATTATCATTATTTCAGCTTGTGACAACTTAAAATGAGACTAGGAATAATCTGGTTTTGTCAGGTGGTAGATACTGTCTCCTTGTGTGCTACTACATCTGACAAAAGAAAATGAAGAAACAATTGGTGAAATTGGCAAGGGAAATGTTAATAATAATCTAGAAGATCCTGTGGTGTGATCACTGTGTCTTTTTGATGAGTAGAAGCTTCACTGAATCCATTTCATATTGTCATCCTGCAATGACATGAATCATTTGGTGCAATTGGGGTGCTTTAAAGCTTCTTTTTATGCTTCTTTTGCTATGGCTGTATTTGCTAGGAGTAGATTCATTATTAAACAGAAGAGTTGAGAGTACACCAGATTGAAAGACATAGTGGTTTTGTCTAGAATATGAAGGCCATAGGTATATTTTCCAACTTGCATTAATGAAAAAATTGCACTCGTCCGACTGCGGGGACTAAGGGAAATTGAGGATAGTATTTGTTAAGAAACATTCAAAATATTTTGTTTAGCATTTGTACTTCAGAGACTGGTGTTCTTGTTCATCCTGGTGTGTTGCAAGCTAATGGTTTTTTTACTTTGCAACTATAAACCTTTAGAGTTGCTGAAGGAAAGCCAATGGAAGAAGTAGTTCAAGAAATGACTTTAGATGAATGGAAAAATCTTCAGCAACAGAATCGACCGAAGCCTGAATTCAACATCCGGAAGCCAGAATCCACTGTTCCTTCCAAAGCAGTGGTGATTCACAAGTCAAAATACAGTGATGATGTAAGCATTGCCACAGGAATTCTGTAAAGTCTGCTTTATGCCCAGGATTAGGAAATGGTCTCTAGTCTTTTTCTAATAGTTTCAAATGATCTGAACAAGCTAGATATCAGTATCTAAGCTTTGTTACTGTAATCACATATGTGCCCCAAAACTTATTTTAAACTTGCTATCTGTTCAATTTTCTTCTCTCAGATCATCACCCCTATTTTGTATGTAAATATCCAATATACCAAGTTGCTCTACCCTGTGGCTCAGTCTTAGTAAGATAAAACCTGTGTCCTTGCTGCTGCCACCTCCGCAGATATCTGGTAAAGCTGATAGAGCAACTGTGTTTACTTATCCTTACTTTGAACCCTGTTTAGCTTAACTGCCTGCAAAACCAAGGTTTTGCTATCTTTTATTTGGATGCTAAATGTCCTAGTTCTCATCTGTGCTGGATCTCAGCTTTCATTGTGTACTTAGAACACAGAACTTTTGTTCAGATTTTTTTTTCCTTTTTTCCAGTTTTAGGCTCCTGCTTCCTACAGGATGTGCTCCCCCCCCCAGTTTCCTTAACTTTTAGTCCATGTTGCTGTGACTGACACTATTTGGGAAATTTCTAGTTTACTGATATTACTAGGGTGAGAGGGAAGGCTTCTTTGGCAGATTCTTGTTTACTTAGCTTTTGAAATGTGGGGGTCACAGAAGTATGTGAATATACTTCTAGTCTACCATGATTTCTATATACTAGAAATTTTGATCCTTAGGGTTTGCATGCACATATAAATACACATTATCCTTTGTGTACTTAAAATATTAACATCAGAACTTGCAGCTTTTTAAGCCTTAATCACTTTAGGTTGTTGAGTACTACCAGACACAAATACAGTTGTGGCCTGCATCCTTTTTACCATGGCTTTTGGTGGTCACAGCCGCCATTATCTCCTTTTCCTTCTCTGAGGGAGGTGGTGGTAGGGGTGGGAAAGGTATCTTTCACAAGCTATGAAGCAAATATGTAACAGGGGAAGAGTGCATGCAAGTTTCTCTTCCTTTTAAAGAAGAGAAAAGAAACTTGTGAAGTGTCTTAGCTGGCATTATCAAGGGACATGGCCAAAACAGAATAGAAGGTTCAGGAACTGCATAACATGGAAAATTCAAATGCAATTAGACATTGAATAAAGTAAGTGATTCATCACTATGGGATGAGTTGACATATATGTTATTGTTACTAGAGTGCACATTAAGATTATGACACAAAATTGCTTTACATCCACTAGCTACTAGGAATACATTGTGTTAAAACAACAGTAATCTCATAGCAGCAGAAAAAGGGACTAATATATTGGTTAGAAGCCAAATACTGTGTTTACTATGGCCTTTTAACCCTTATTTGAACATAATTGTAGGAGCAAATAGCTAAAGTCCGATTCTCTACTCCTTTGCAAACCTCAGATGATACTTCTGAAAAACCACCTCAGTGTTACAATGTTGTTGCCTGGACTCTCTGAGCCAGCAAATAAAAATCCCAGGCATCTGGGATTGTTTCCTCTTGCACCACTTCTGTTAAATCCTGTGCAAGTTAAGGCCTGTCTTCTATTCTGGATGTCATCTTAATTTATCTGCTGCCTAGTCTGTAATATAAGTGTGTGTGCCTGTATATGTATCAGGGAGTGGAGAAACTTGTACCTGAAAAATAAAGGCTTTAACCAGATCTTCTTTCTAGTTGCAAAAAGACTTGGAAGATGACTCTCATATCTTTCGAAGACCAGTGAATGACATAACATCTCAGCTGGATATTAATTTTGGGAGTCTTTCTCGCCCTGGCCGTGGTTCAAGAGGAGCACGAGGTGGTCGTGGTCGTGGCAGACAAGTTGAGGAGGCAGGACCTCATTCACAAGTGGTGGTAATGTGGTTTTTTGGGGTTTGTTTTTGTTATCTTGGTTGGATTTTTTTGGTTGTTGTGGGGCATGTGAAGGTTCTGTCTCTTTTTTTGTAGAACTACTAATTGCTGTAGCAACAGACTGTTTCTAGTTCCTGTCTCATAGTACATTGACCTGGTTATTTTGAGTGCCTGACCCATAACATATTACTTAAAATTCAGTCACAACTCTTAATACATAAATTGCAAAATATCAGATTGCTATAAAGGTAACTAGATGAAAGGAGGCAATGAAGATTTGGTCTTGCAGTAAGTTTTAGTATAAATTGAGAAGTAATTAAAACATCCAAAAGCTTGTATGCCTTACAAAAAATTAGTACTAGTAATAGTACTTTGATTACTGAGAGTGAGATCAGAAAAATCTGGGGTCCAACAGATGAAGACAGAATTCTACAACATCCTACAGGATGACACAAGTGTTTAATATAACTGGTTAAAAAAATCCGCTGATTTTATTTTTAAAAAAAACATTTCCTCACTTAAAAAAAGCCATCTTTATTTGTCCTACTAACTGGAGGTCTGCATTTAATTCTGACTAATATTGAAATAAGGTTGGGAACTTACAGAATGATATGGAAGGTATTTGATGCATTTGTTTTATCTGAATGAAAACCCCTCTTTTTAATACCAGAGTTTAAAACTACAATTCAAGATGTGCAGTAGCCTTAGAATGTAACAAAAAACAATAACACTGCTTCTAAAAACAGTATTTTGGGTGAGATTGCTTTACTACTTTTTTTCATCATCTCAGTGCTAGAGAGCTTATGATCTTTTGGTCTTCCCCAGGAAGTAGATTTGCACTGTGAATGTATTTATAATGCTGAAATTATAGGAGTTATAATGTCTGAGAGGAAAGTGCATAGCATTTCTGTGACAGTGATGGATACAAAAGATTTAACTTTGAATAGAATAGAAAAACAAACCCTTTCCAAGGTAAAATAAATATATGTAGCTGTTAGATGGTTTTGTATTAGTTTATTCATATACGAATACATAAAATGTGTTCATTTTTAAAATCTCCCTTTCTTACTTTATAGGTGCAGCTTGTTGCTCCAAATCCTAATGATCCTGAGGATTTTCCAGCTTTAGCTTGAAGCGCTGACCTCAGATGGTAGTATCTTGGTGTAGCTGTGGAGACCAGTTTTATGCTGGTGTGGATAAACAAAGTCTGTTCCTACTGGAAAAGCTGTTTGGGTGTTTGGTGTGGACTGCAGCCTTCTGCTAGCGAGTTGGGTTCTGGAGATAACAGGTGGACTGGTATCCTGTCACAGGTTCCAGTGTCTGCCTCCATTTGATAAAATTGTGTAAACTCTTACACTACTTCACTACAAGGTTTCAAATGAAGTTCAGGAGTACAGTGTTTAAAAATGTGTATCAAGTGATATCAAGTTCTCCATGTCACCATGGTGAAAAGGAAAATGTACAACATGATCTGCAGTTGAGAATGTTTCACTCTACACTTGTAAGCTACTTTTCCCTGTTCCTTTGGATGAAGTACGTGTTTCACATGGTCACAAGCTGCAGTTCTTCAGCATTTGGCAAATAAAAGAAATTGCTCATTGGTTTGGGTTTGAGGTATTATTTTTGCAACTCTGAATAGCAGATTGAAGCTTTTGCTATTTGAATGTAGTCTGAAAACCTAAACAGCAGACCCAACCCAAAACAGTGAGCATCTCTCTAAACAGATGTGATCTTTAAAATTAAGGCAGCACAAATGCTTTTGATAGCTAATTATGTGTTACGTCAGTAACAAGATATAACTTGCAGCCACTTTGGAGATGTTGAGAATGAAGTAATATAAGAATTTTGAGCTAAAGACTAAACTAAACTGTTAGGGAGTCTTTTAATTTTAACAGGAGCAACTACAAACTAAGATGTTTCATGCCTTACCAAGAAGTTGGTGTGACTTTGGGGATGAGGTGGTGTGTCTTTTCCTTGTAGCTTTAACCCCTTCTTCTCAGAGCCATTCTTTGAGAGAAAGAAGGAAATGGTGCCAGAAATGATGAGGGTAAGAAATAAGAAGACAAACACACTGGACATTTTGGATGTAGCTGTTGGTCACAAAGAAGTCTCTAGATGCCTGCTCAACTTGAAATCGTTCTTTCAGTCTGGGAAAGCAGACGAATATAAAACCTTCTTTTTTTTTTCCTGTTCTCTGCCTCACTTTATTTTGTATTACTTCTAAGCATTCTTCTTGAGAGCAAATAGTGAATGAGATTTAAAGAAAAAAAAACAACTGTTTTGCTTCTGACTAAGCTCTAAGAGTATTCAGGAACTTAAAGTAACTCTTACCTCAGTGGTAAAGGCTTTACACAAGTATGATATAATCATCCTGGACCTACTACTGCCTCTTTTTCTATATACACCAAACAGGTAATCTGCAAAGTAGTGGTGCCCAGGGGACATTTCTTGCGTTTTTATATTACTTTCATGACAGTTTACCATAGCATGGGATTTGGGATTCCAGAAAAAGCTCGGTTTAGTGGCTTAGAGATACTTTGACTACTTGTAGTAGCAAGAATGTGCAAATACAAACAAAGTGTTTGTGTTAGAGGCTCCCATGCTACTGCTTTTTGAACTGGAGGAAATAATGACCCTTTCACCTCATAGTACTGAGATACTACTTGAAATCATTGCTGCTGCTGCTCTTTTAGTTGGTGTGTTTTTGCCAAAAATGTTGATTTCATGGTAGTGCAACAGAAGTGATTTTGTGTATGGCAATCTTTTGAATTTTTTCTCATTCTGTCCCTCATGTTTCCTTTATTCCATTGGACAGGAAAAAAACATGTCTGAAATATTTGTATTTTTTTTTGCTTGCAGGGATGAATGAGTGTATAGTTGTGGAGAGATTCCTTTGCAAAGCTTACCTTTATTTTCCATTGTGTTTTGAAGACAGCCTCTTATTTACTAACATGTCTTTTTGCTAAAGAAAGCAGTGAAAAACTTAAAAGGTAACCCTTCCTTTTACTAATAATTTGAAACCTTATTATGCTACTAGGCTGAATCTGGTGTTATACAGTTGGTTTCTTTCTGGCTGTTCTCTAGGAAGGCTGAAAGAATTGTTTTGTCTGGTTCCTGATCCTGAGAAGTTACTGTATACCCCTCTAACTTCTATCTGTTTTTCAAAACAGAATGACAAATAGCTTATTTGGGAATGCTTTAAAGGATCTGTTAAAGTGTATCTGTATAATCAGCATCTGCTCATCAGATTAATTAAAAATTTCTGATTAAAAAAAAAACAAAAACCAAAAAAATGTGGGCTGGTTAAGACAGTTTAAAAAAACCCAGAAAACAAATAAACAAAAAACCCCCAATAAACAAATAAAAAACCCACACAAAAAAAACAAAACCAAAAACAAACCACAACAAACAAAATAACAACCAACCAAACCACAACCCAAGACTTTGTAAGAATGAGGGTTAGTATAGTTGTTTGACTCATTAAACCAGAAGTGTCTTAGAGCAGCTAGGTTTGACAATTTCTTTTTACAGTCTGTCAGACTTAACTATGGCTTAGAAGTTTCTCTTGTCAATAACATCTCTCGAGAGAAAGTTATTAATTATAAATGGGGATCCAATTCCTTTGCCTAGTTGTGAAGAGAACTTATTGAATCTCAGTCACCTATAGTATTTTAGGTACCAAAATAGCTGTTATGTCTTTTAAGGATGCCTGCTGCTAAGGGTCACTCCTGGTTTAGCTTTATTCCTACATGTGTAGCAAAAGGTATCATATATAAATATATATACAAACACTAGTAAAACATGGCATGCATCTTCAGAAGACAAAATGTTTCAGATTTTAGTCACACTACACTTTAATACTACAAGTACTCTGCTGCTAAGATTACTATAGTGCCTAAGAAAAAATAATGCATTTCAGTTTTGAATTTTAGATTAATGTAGCATTCTAAGTTCACAAAGAAAGGAATTTGCCTCTTGCCACAGCTGTTATTAGTTATGAATAATAGTGTTGATACTGTGTTGACCACTTGAGTCGTATGTAGTGCTGTGGTATAGGACTGGCAAGAGTGAATTATTATGGAAGTCCCCTTAAAGGAAAAAGGAGAGGGATGCCTGTTCTTAAGATGACTAAAATGAATCAGAAATAAAAAGAAATAAAAACTTTAGTTGATAAATAGGAGTATTATGTGATTCAGCCCATGAGAGGTGAGCTTTCAGCTCTGGTTACACATGTTAAGATGAAAACAGGGGTGGGGTATGCACAGTCTTTGGGCTTAAAACCAAAATTTGTAGCCCTAGTACACCTATGTCATTAAGATTATTCTAACAATGTCTAAGCTGTCCCTCCTCTCCCCCACCTATCCGTCTTCAAAGATGTCACAGGCAGATGTGCACATACACACACATACAGAAAGATCTTATACATATGGACATGTATATGCTGTGTAGAAAGTAATGTCTCACTGGCTCATTGTCACTGGACTCAACTGAATGTGAAACATGATTATCCTTGCAGATAAAGTACATTTTGGCCTCTGAATAGCAGGCATGGAATCAGAGCTTTTCTCTTTCAGTTACATATATTGTAGTTTGTGTACGGACAAGTTTGTGCTTGGAGGGGAGAAACCTTCAGTCTTTGGAAGAAGTAACAACTGTTACACTTTGGCTCTATTATTTAGAATTCAATGTGAAATACATTAAATCTTCAGGTTTATTCGTCTGCTTTTTTTAAGATGCGATACAAAAAGTGTTGCAGATAGCTGCATCTTTGGAGCAGCCATCACATTTAATGGCAGCATTATGTTTGAGACCAACTAGCACTTAACAAACTGAATAAAGTTTTTTCTCTCTGTTTGGGTAGCTAATGTGAATATTCAGTGTTCTATTGTCTCTAATGTTTTACTGCTAATTAACGGGACTCAATAAGCTGCTGTCTGCTTTTAGCATAATTAGTTCCTCTGTCTAGATTTATACAGTTGTTACTATGTGAATGAAAGATACTGAGTTTTACATACTGTAATTGAATTAGCAGATTAGGTTTATCAGAAGATAAAAGCAGCAGCAACAAGGTATTTGTTCAAGATTGAATGCTGGTTTTAGAGGTTTTCTTTGCTCTAACAAAGGCTCTGAATGTTGAAAGCTGTTGTGGGAAAAGTAAAGCCTAGTAAATTTTTCAATGAAGCTTCCATTGAAGTGAATTACAATAGTCTAGAAAAGGTCTGATCAGTGGGAGGAAGGGAAGGAATCCTTCAAATGAGTGGGGAGAAGACCTAACAAAGCAACATTAAATAATAGCCTACATAAAAACAGAGATTATGTTGGTGTGGAAGAGATGGACAAAAAACACCTAGAAGCATCACCCCAGGACAAATGTCACCTATTGTGAGTATTGAGTAGACATTTAGTCCTAGGAACATTTTTTGAAGAACAGTAAAAGATGGATCTGGTAATAGCAGAACACAAACCTGGGAAGAAACACAAGTGGGTCTAGAGAGAAACTGCATTTCTAGAAAGGCATACACCTCATACACCTTTTGAATGAAGTGTAATGAAGAGGCTGAGCCCCTTCGAGTGCATAGAAGACCAAAGAATTGCTATGCCACCTTATGGAAACAGCATCAAAGCAGTGATGGAGGTAAAAGCAAGCTTGAAATGGTGTGAATCATCTTTCTTCAGCATTTGCACGGTGTTTATCTTCCTGCAATTTGCAGCAATCAATCATGTGGATCTTTTTTGCATTAATAATAGCTGCTGCCATGGACAATGTCCTGCTCCCTCTGTCAGGGCACAACAAATTTGGGGTTTACCACTTTGTCCTCTTGCTGGCATAACTGGACTGCAGCACCAGGTGTAGTTGGAAGAGCTGGGAATCAGAGGTCCTACTGACACAGAAGTGCTTTATATCTGCTGCTACGCAGTAGGACCACTGCATGCCAGGACTAAGAGAAGAAAAACAGCAGCTGCTGCTTAGGTTGTCTGGTTTTGACAGATTGTTTAGCAGCCCTGTGCACTGGGGCAGAGTTTGACAGGAAGTACAGGAGTGGAGCTGTTAGAGGGACCTTTCCTAGATACCTTCCCCCAGTCCTTGTTGTCACAGACCAATATTTAGCCCCAGTTCTTGGAGGATGTCACACTTAATACCAGGTTTACTTATTTGAAGAGGGTTGATATCAAATCCATACAGCATTTCTGATTTACAACAAAAAGTATACTGAAAACACAACAAAAATACAGGCTATACTTTGTCAAAGACAGCAGCTGCAATAGACAGTTCATTCCCAATAGCAGTGTGATTCCCATTACTGGTCCCCAGAATGTCATCACAGAGGATGACCGTAGATGCCAGGAAGGAAGAGAAGGGTTGATGCCACCCACCCCATGCCATTGCACTCTTTGGAATTCTTTTGGTAGGTGTCTAGGGCTTATACTCTGTGTATTCAATCTCCCTGTGCTGCATTCACTCTCTGAAGAACTGGGGAGAAACAAGTCTGCCACCTGGTGATCCACTCAACTGTTGACAGCCATTTATCTAAAACACAGGCCCCTCTCCTTCTCCCTTGTGTTGCAGATAAAGTTACAGCAGCTGTGGTCCATTAATACTCTGTGCCACCCCTGAACTTCACAAGCACATCACCCTTGCCCATCATCTCTCAGCCATCTTCCATTTTAGGGGCTTTAGGGTGTGATCAGTCACACTCATGTGAAAGCAACCCCCCCACCACAAATGCAAGAAAAAGCAATAAACAATGAGTTGGTCATCTGGTACACATTTCTCTTTTTTAACACCAGCCTCGACTACTTCTAGTGGCACATCCATTATGCTACAGCCTCCTTTTATCTGTTGAATAGGCTGTGTAGTAACTAATTCAAGGGAGGCTAAATAGACCCAAATTAAAGTTATTTTAAAAATTTGTAAAGGTGTAACTCTGGCAGTACAGTAGCTTGTTAATGGATTTGACAGAATCACAGAATCCTAGGGGTTGGAAGGGACCTCGAAAGATCATCTAGTCCAACCCCCCCTGCCAGAGCAGGGCCACCTAGAGTACATCACATAGGAACGTGTCCAGATGGGTTTTGAATGTCTCCAGTGAAGGAGACTCCACGACCCCCCTGGGCAGCCTGTTCCAGGGCTCTGTCACCCTTACAGTAAAAAAATTTTTTCGAATATTCAACTTGAACCTTCTGTGCTCCAATTTACACCCATTACCCCTTGTCCTATCACTGGTCACTACTGAGAAGAGCCTAACTCCATCTCCCTGACACTCACCCCTTACATATTTGAAAACATTGATGAGGTCACCCCTCAGTCTCCTTTTCTCCAAACTAAAGAGACCCAGCTCCCTCAGCCTTTCCTCATAAGGGAGATGTTCCACCCCCTTAATCATCTTAGTAGCTCTGCGCTGGACTCTTTCAAGCACTTCCCTGTCCTTCTTGAACTGAGGGGCCCAGAACTGGACACAATACTCCAGGTGCGGCCTCACCAATGCAGAATAGAGGGGGAGGAGAACCTCTCTTGACCTACTAACCACACCCTTTCTAATGCACCCCAGGATGCCATTGGCCTTCTTGGCCACAAGGGCACATTGCTGGCTCATGGTCATCTTCTTGTCAACCAGGAACCCCAGGTCTCTTTCACCTACACTGCTCTCCAGCAGGTCAGCCCCCAACCTATACTGGGACATCTTGTTGTTCTTCCCCAAATGCAAGACTCTACACTTCCCCTTGTTGAATTTCATCATGTTTCTCCCTGCCCAACTCTCCAGCCTGTCTAAGTCTCTCTGAATGGCAGCACAGCCCTCTGGTGTGTCAGCCACTCCTCCCAGCTTAGTGTCATCAGCAAACTTGCTGAGGGTACATTCTATACCCTCATCCAAGTCGTTGATGAAGATATTGAACAACACCGGTCCCAGTACCGACCCCTGAGGGACTCCACTAGTCACACACCTCCAACCAGATTCTGCCCCATTGACTACAACTCTCTGACTCCTTCCTTTCAACCAGTTCCTGATCCACCTCACTACCTGATCACCAAACCCATAATTGATCAACTTATCTACAAGGATGCTGTGAGAGACAGTGTCAAATGCTTTACTGAAATCAAGATAAACCACATCTACTGCTCTTCCATCATCTATCCACCTAGTAATTTCCTCATAGAAGGCTATGAGGTTAGTCAAACATGATTTACCCTTGATAAAACCATGCTGACTGCTCTTGATGACTCCCATGTCCTTGATATGCCTGGAGATAGTGACAAGAACAAGTTGTTCCATCACCTTTCCAGGGATGGAGGTGAGGCTGACCGGTCTATAGTTACCCGGGTCCTCCTTCTTGCCCTTTTTGTAGACTGGAGTGACATTTGCTATCCTCCAGTCCTCAGGCACCTCTCCTGTTACCCATGACTTACTGAAGATGATGGAGAGTGGCCTAGCAATGACCTCCGCCAGCTCCCTCAGCACCCTTGGATGCATTCCATCTGGACCCATCGACTTATGGATGTCCAGATTACTCAGCTGATCCCTAACCCAATCCTCATCTACCATGTCAAACTCCTCATCTATCTTGACTACCTCTGGGGCTAAATGAATCTGGGGCTCATGCGGAAACCCCGCAGGAGTAAAGACAGAGGCAAAGAAGGCATTCAGCACCTCTGCCTTCTTTATATCCTCTGTCACCAGGGCTCCCAGCTCATTCCTTAGTGGGCCAATATTGCCTCTAGTGTTAGTTTTGTTAGCTATGTATTTGAAAAAGCCCTTTCTATTATCCTTAACCTGACTTGCAAGGTTAAGTTCCAAGGAGGCCTTAGCTTTCCGAATTGCCTCCCTACATCCTCTGACAACAGTCCTATATTCCTCCCAAGTGACCAGCCCCCCCTTCCATGATCTGTAGATTTTCCTTTTCCACTTAAGTTTTCCCAGCAGTTCCTTTTTTAACCATGCTGGTCTCCTAGCTCCCTTACTAGATTTCCTAACCATAGGGATGCTCTGATCCTGTGCTTGCAGATAGTGGTCCTTGAATATTGACCAGCTATCTTGAGCCCCTTTATCTTCTAACACCCTGTCCCATGGGATTTCTCTTAACAGTTGATTGAGGAGGCCAAAGTTTGCCCTGTGGAAGTCCAGGGTTCTGATCCTACTGGGTACTCTGTTCCTTCCACACAGGATCCTGAACTCTACCATCTCATGATCACTGCAGCCAAGGCTGCCATTGACCACCACTGCTTCAACAAGGCCCTCCTTATTGGTTAGTACAAGAACTAGGTCACTGTTTGGCTGTTTTCTGTAGAATTTTTCAGTCCTCCACCCTCCCCTATCCAGTGCCAGTACTTGTTAAATTGCTAATATGATAGGGCTTACCTGTATTTTCCTCTGGATATCATATGCATTAACTGATGTTTTCTCAGACAACACCGACCATTCTCTCTTCAGGCAATTAGTTCATCAGGAAAAGGTGATTTTACACATTCATATAAGTTTATAAAGGATCACCTTGCAACACACAAACACAGATTTTCCAACATTGGTGAAAGTTTACTTGCTCGTCAAACAGGCTCTGCTTGGGGTGTGCAAATTCTGAATTTTCTCATAGGGAAGGTGAGGCTGTTTGAGTTGGTCAGTATTTTTTGCTATTGTGTTTGGAACTGTTGTTTTTTGCAAAATGAAAACTAGACCACAATCAATTTTTATGTTAAGAAGAATTGTTTCCAAAAATTTAATTTTTTTCTTTCAAAAAACCTTTACTTTCATATAATACTTAATGAGACCATATGATCATGGAGAAAGAAAACAAATTAACTAGAATCCCACTGTATTTTTTACTGGGTAAGAGTATTCCGATAATCCAAACACAATTACTGATGTCCAACATCTTCTGAAATGTAGAGCCAGGAGTTAACTACTGTTGAAATTAGAAAAGCATATGTTTTAAGGATTTTTTCTCTAATTAAAACAGCTGAGATTCTTGCATTGTTTTTCAGAGCACATATGAGTCCATGTGGAACAGATATGATTATTTTTATGCTGATTTTTTTTAGAATTGTGGAAATAATAATGAGAAAGCAAACTTCTATTATTTTTAATTTTACACATTTTATGTTTACAATTTTCACTATTCAGTATTTTGTATAAAATCAAATACAATATGCAATAGTTTCAAATGAGACCCAAATGCATTGATACTACTTGATATTACAAGATAATATTAAGCTTTATCTTAAAAATACCTTCAGGAAAATAAACTCCCATTCTGTCAATCCAAGTTAAAAAAATATGATTAGAAATATACAATTTAAAAATAATCAGGATGAACAGTACTGATTAGTCAAGACCTTTTAGATCTTGATAGTCTGTACATGAGTTTATGCAAGACAAAGAGTTTGCAAACCATTAATATAAAAACTGCAGTGCAACAAACTGGTGAACATCACATTTTTGTTTTTTTCTCTTTTTTCTTTTTTTTTTTTTTCCATTTTAATGCATGAGTCTCTACAATTTTTGTTTTGTTTTGTTTTAAATCAGCAGCACTTCCTCTGTTGTCATACTGGGGCAAAAAGACATGGTCGGGGTTAACATTGGAGTTGGTCATTAATACTGTAATGGCAGCTAGATACTGAACCAAAAATATTGCAGGATTTGAGTATGCTGCATACTTTTGAATATGAGATCAAGGGAGAATCCATGTGTCATAAATTTGGAAGAGGGTAAGGAATTTGTAAGGAAAAACTCCAATTGATGACAGCAGAAAGATTTCTTCAGCTGCTCTGTGGTTCGATGATGATGCAGCTGCCATCACACATTCTATTTTGGCACATAATACTTCACAATGCAAAAGACATTTATAAACCAAGGACTTCGTCACCCATAACCACTCTTCATTCTTGTCATTAAGACAACTTTGGTATGGTATAATAAAAGTGCTAGACAAAATACTAAAAATTCAGAGGGACAAACTAAACAATACAATTAGGTGGGACACAATGAGGTAATGAGTTAATTTTCCATATAAAGGCTATTTAGAATGTTCAAATATAAAATCATTTTGACATCTATGTGTTCCATACTTGGATACTGGGTGGTGGAAGTGGTATCCTGAAACAAATTAATGTTAAACATGCCGTTTTATTTTAGCTAGAGTTGCTATTGTGTGTGTTTGTGCACTTAGTTTTACTCAAATTTACTTCTGATGAACCTGAAATTGCTAATGGCTCTGCTGGTTACTTTAAAAAATTCAAATTCCAATTTGGAATTTGGAAGGAGTGGGAAACAGACACATCATTTTTAGATTAAAACCAAAGAAGCTAAAAGATGAAGCTCAGCCAAAAGAAGGGCAAAGCCATACACAGCAAACAATTCCAAATCTTGTTTTGACTCTCACCACACTAGTTGCAACCCTTCTGCCTTCCAAGATTTTCATCAAAAATAAACACAGATTCGTATTTGCACAATGTATTGTGGTTACCTGTACTTCAACTTTTGGGCAAGTGGCTTACTTTAAAAAAAAAAAAGAAAACCAAGAAATTTTCATCACTGTGTCAGAATGCATTCTGTCCCTCCTTTTTCAGTGTTTTACACCTAGATGAGAAGAGTGGTGAGGGTGAAGCAGAAAACAAAAACATTTTGGGGATGAGCCCTGATGGTTCTTTATTCTGCACCATACAAGCCTCTGTTTATCTGCTATTCATACTTCAAATTTTGACAATACAAACTTGAAGATGCAACCTGGAAAGTCACTTGCACTTTTCATTCTGCTTCCCTTCCCATCTCATCATGCTCTTGACACCAAATATCTGGTTATTAAGATTGGCATTAAAAAACTCAACAACCTAACAGAAAGCATAATTTTAATGTAAAAGATATAGACAGAAATGTAGACTGAAACTTGACTCTCAACCTGCCCACTTACATTCATAAAAGCAAAACTGTCTCCCTTGCAGAAGTAATCTGTACCTTTAACATTTGCTAACATTTCAGATCTCTCAATTTCTTCTACTTTCTACTGTAAGTGTCACTAAATAATAGATCTACAATAACATACATAACATATCACTCTATAATATTTAAGGCCATGTGGTAACAGTCCTCATCTGAGGGATATGCAGCTATAAACTTCAGTTGGCAGACAAGGGTACACTTCTAAAGCCAGCACTGAGACTTCATAATGTGAAAAGTGATACTGAAAAAATGAGGCCAATGTCTGAAGACTGTCTTGTAGTGGAAAAAAAAAATCCAGTCTCAGACAGGCTCTTCTGATAATTGCACTGCGTTTTTAACAGAGGTAAGCTGTAGTTTTTATAGTGTTAAGTACATGATAAAAACTGAATCTGCCCAAGTTCCACTACTAATCTTGGTTGTACAGCAAACTTATTTTCCCTTTTTTGTGTGCTGCACTCATTAAGTGTCTCAAATAAAAAAAACTGTAACAACCATGTGTTATCAAGTGTAGAAATAAAACCTAGGAAAAATCCCTAGCTTTTAGATAGGGTAACCTGAAGTTTCACCTAAAAGACTTGAGGATAGGGGAAGAAACAGTAATGAAATTTTAATATGCTAGCACTGCTTTAAGTGGTAAGATGTTTTCCTTCCCCCTTAAAATCATACTAGATTTAAAGCAATTGCAACTATTTAAAAAAGACACAGGTGGTAAACAACTAAAAGTCTATTAAAAACAAGTTAATTGCTTAGAGTTAGTATTTTCAAAATAAACAAACCACACAACCTTTGAAAATAAAGCACTCTTTGGTGGACAATAGTTACTTTGTGTACTCAATACTGTGGCTTCATAAAAAACTTCATACAAAATAAGAAAGAAGAGCCAATTAACACAGTACCAATACTATAAGAAGAAAGCTTTCATGGTTAATATGCAGTCTCAAGTCAAGACTTGAGCCCAGTCTGAATGGACAACACAGATTTATATATTTAAAAGCTCCCCACCATCTTTTAATTTCTGGTGGTCAGCAGCTAAGTGATTGCCATCACAATTATACACATGCATCTTACATACTTGCAAGCTCTCTCTTATAGAGAGCTTAAGTATTTACACCTGAGTCTAAATGTACACAGATTTTGTTGGTTTAGTTTGAGGAAGTGTTAGAACATTAGAAGCATGTCTACCAACTGTCTTATTGATAGTTCATTTTATTCTACAAGTATGGAAGAGATTCTTCTGTTTCACTTTTGCTGAAAAATGGAGCCAGAGTATTCTTCCTTGAATTGCATCAAGTCCCATCGAGTTATATCCCCATGATTCCTGAATATCCACTTCAACACTGATTGCTTGTTTGAAATTTGGTGCAGTACTGTTCTAGTCCATGGGACGGACTGGCTGCTGAAATAAAATAAATTTGAGGAAAAAAGTTACACATGAATTCCACATGTATTCAAGCAAACATTTCAGACTAGGTAAACAATACTTCAAACAAGATAAAAGTCACTGCATTTAGGAAGACAGCAATATTGATTGTAAAGAAAGCATGGACTAGTCTGGTCACAGAAAAGATGAAGAAAGGTTCGGTTTCTTAAGGAAATGCAATAGAAAATTAAAAATACCATAATTTCATTAAGCACATTTGCAGTAAAGCATTGCTTTTCTTTTTTCTTTCCCTCTGAAGTATAAGACTGCAGGGAAAGTGGAAAGAATAGTACAGAAACATTACTTTTTTAAAGCTAGATTTAAGATTTAGATTACATATAGACAAGCTCTGAAATGCTGAAGGTGATACTGTGTTTGAACAAGGGTGCAGAAGGTTACTTTACAATTCCTAGCAAAGCAAAAAGGGCATAGGAGACTTTTAAAGCATATTAGTCTTTGGTAAGTTTTTGTGATATGCCTCTCTGGTTAAAAGACATAAAAGCATACAAGAATCTTATTTTCTCCCCATACTCCCTTTTTTTTTTTTTTTTTTTTTTTTTTTGCCATAGGTTTACCTGCATTCTATTAAGCATCTCTACCTACCAAAAGTCCTTTACCACTCAGCAATTAATTTCTGATCAACTACTTGCTATATAGATAATACTAATTCCCTTATGTGTGGCGACATGGAAAAGAGTACTTCATTTACGTCTTCCTGTGATTCAATTGGTTTGGATCTGATGCATACATCTTAAAATACAAACATGAAGTTCTCAGTAATTGGCAAATTTATGAGGAAGACATCTTAACAAGAGAAACAAAGGTTTCAGGATCAGTTGCAGGGTTTAGTCTGGTTTGATAATGCCCTAATTAGGTCACTTCTTGCAGTTCAACATATGTATTATTTCAATCACAATATACAATGTGTTATATTCACCCATACTGGTCTTTCATAGATGGCAGCTGTCATCTAGAGATGTTCCCCAAAGGTAATGTGATGAATGTTATTGATTGAAATTCCCTACATTATTTTTCCAAAGCCAGTATAGAGTGTTTTAGATACAGATGGTTGTTTTGGCTGAAAAATCATTCTGGGACCATTTATGATAGTCTCTCCAACAGAATGAAGGATGAAGTGCCAAATGAATTACCCATCTCTCTGCAGATTGTACTCCATTAGGATGGGTGACAAATGTGATTTCATCAGCAGTAATAATTGTCTAAAATTACCTAAAGCATCAACAAATGAGATTAATGTAAAAATACTTCATGATGTTTCCACTGGAATATATCACACAGGAAAATGAAAATATGGTTCATAGTGATGTCATAAATTCAAAGAAGGCAGCAAGGTCTCGACAATGACAGAAGTTGGCTAGGTCATGATCTCAGTTTTGTAATAATAATTATTATTCTCTAGTCTGCAATCCAGTTTCTCTGGAATAGGTCAATCAGTTTGAACGTTATCAGGTAATGCCAACTGCATGGACTTCAAGAAATGAAAATAAACTTAAAAGAGATGAAAAAACAAAGGGATGTATTAAAAAAAAAATATATAGAGAGAGAGAGAGAAAGAGAGAAAGGGAGTGGAGTTTTACCAAATGCTACAAGAAAAGTGAAAGAACACCTATTAGATTAACAAAAAGGTACTGCACTCTAGGTCCATGAAATTGTACAGTCATACCGAAATACCATTTAGAGGGACAGGACTCAAGTGACCCTCTCAAATGGCAAGATAATTAAGAACTCCAGAACTTTGACATAGCTATTTAAGATAAATTTGAGTATTGGATCCAAACTTGAAGAGACTGAAATTCTTTGACCTTGAAAGTTAGAAGAAAAGAAAAGGTATGTGGAAAAAATACTGGGGGAGAAGTTTTAGAAAATCCCTTAAAACATGAAGTAATTTATGAAGTTTGAGATCAACTTGATCCTTGGTTTTTGGAGTCATGAATCTGGAATACACCTATAGGATTTATTTCAAAAATTCTTCTATGAACTCTATTTAGGGATGTTATTTCATTCTAAGGATAGGTAATTTCATCTCATGCAGCACAAAGATCAGTTTGGATGTGTGTTTTCCAAGGACTGAAAATGTTTGTTCAGATGTGCTATCAAGAGTTGCAAGGAGCTTAAAACTGGGAAAGGCATAAAGAATAAAGCCAGAAGGGAGAATCCCATCAGTCTGTTTGATTAAAAACCGATATAGTGAAAATGATACAAAATGGAGGAAAAAATCCAACCCAACAAACAGGAAAACCCCAAGAAATACTTCAGAGTTTTAGTAATACTTGTAGTCTACTGCTAATAGCTATTTCCACTGCTTGATAGAGTGACTTTTTCATAACTTCTTTTACCTTCAATGTGTCAGAATGTGGAAGGGGGAAAAAACGCTCTGTGCAGAAAAAACTGCACAAAAACTTGGAATTTCCAGCAACATTTATAACTCAAAGTTAACTACCTCTGTTATTATTTACCACCTTTTACTCTTCCCAACAAGTCTCTTCAGCACGTGACAGTCCCATTCAAAAGTTGTTCAATATAAACACAAGACAAATTCTGTTCAGCCGTAACCACTGGAAACTGCTTGGAAACTGTTTTAAGTTATGCTCCCAGGCTCTTCTTTCATAATGACCTGCTGTAGAAGGGCATGAACACATGCACACACAGAGAAACACAGTAGCCATATATATGGTCCTGGAACAAAAGGTACTCTCAGTCCTTTTAAATCCAAATTTAAAATGTTGTTAAGCTTTACTGAACAAGTTCAGTTCAGATTATAAATCATACTCTCTCAGAGAAAAATCTCACACCAGTATAAACATGCATCTTGTACACTTCACCTCTCCACTACTATGGCATTTCAGTCCATAAAATTATTCTAAATTTTTACTTAGTGTACTGAAGAATAATTGGCTCAGTGATATGAACAACTTGTCCACCTCTTACTCCATGCAGAGGTTTAGTAAAGAAAGTTGCTTCTCACCTTCAGTAATCCTGACTTACATTAGGAATTACAATATAATATTCTCCGAGCTGGCAGACTGAGCAACATAAACAGATGACATAAGGTTTAAGGTTCTAGATATTGTCAGTATGTGGCATAAACCATAAAATTGTTTCTCCCATTGCTAGAGGGAGGAACTGAACTGTGGAAAAAGCTCCTGTCAACAACGTATATGCTGGCTCTAAGTAATTGCCTAAAGAACAGTTACTGGATCTGCAAAGAGGGTAACTCTCACCTTTTTTAAATGTTTTTTTCTTGCAGCAGACCTGGTAGTTCTTTTAGTAATGTCTGTACTGTCAGAAATGCTAGGTTCAGAGGTTTTATTTTTCTGAACACTGGACTGCAGAATTACTCTGAAAAGAGTAGGAAAAAAGAAAGATTATATAACCTGAAAGTTTCTAGGAAAATATTGAAAAGAGGGTATTACAGTTGCAGTAGAGCTAGCAAATATGAACTAGCATCTCACAAATCATCTTGAAAAGTAAATTGTCCTGCTTGAAACATATCCTTCTCTTTATAACATATATATCCTTCTCTTGTCACAATTACAATAATCCAAGTGGTTTTATTAGGAGAATAGCTCTTGGTTTGTTGGGTTTTGGGTTGTGGGTTTTTTTTTGCTTTCAAAGAATGGATTAAATTAATGGTTTGAATTTCCTGTTGTGTCTTTGGAAAACAAAAAGGCAAGCAATTATATTTTAAATTATTGCAACAAGGCAAAATGAAAAGCGAAATTTTGAAGTATGCAAAAAAAACATGCATTAATTTTCCAGACTGATACAGAAAGCAAATGTCCAGCTACATAACTGCATTGTTTTAGGGATTCAAAGCTAAGAGTAATTAAGCAATTACTGTCTTTTTTTTCCCCCCCCTGCTGTTATCAAACTAATTTTCAGGGGCTTCAATGAGTCTATCTGTGTCATCAGATTATATTGGATTGGAAAAAAGAACCTTCATCAAGTTGTATAAACTGCAGTCTGGTTAAATAAAAAACTGTTTTCCAGGAATCCTTAGATATGAATATAAACTGTTAACTTTTGGAGTGAAAATGGACAGACATATGCATGAGAAAATATGAGTATTTTCATAGTCATGGAACACATTCACCAGAAGCATAAGTAGAAAAAAAATAGCTTATGCTTTCACTGTTCTATATGGGATTGATACCAGAATTAAAATATGTGTTGGAGATAACATAATAACATGCAAAATAAATTCTTTATAGCAGTGAAACTGATCAGCAACCTTGTTTATCACATATTTCTAGATTTTTAGCAAACATATGACCACGGAAGCAGAAAGTTCAAGCATTTTAAATTTTTATGGAACGAATCTTTCTCAGTTTTTCAGAATTGCAAAATTTTGTCATTTGTTTTGCAAAAGTTCCTCCAGTCTTCTCTTCCTCCAAGATAAAATACAAAATTGTAATGGCAATTACTATCAACATGGAAAGCAAATTCTACTATAAACACAACACATCCAAATTTGGAGGAATCAGTTATTAGAAGGGTGTAAACAAAAGCTAGGTACTCTCAACATCATATCATGTTTCTGAAGCCAACACAAATTCTTCTAACAAAAAGTTCATTTTCCTTTCATGTCCAAGGTAAAAAGGTTCAAAACCTGGAAGTTCACTTCAAAATTTCTTAAATACATATATACTGTATCTCTCTGTATAAAACATATGCAACATACATACAAAAGACAGCAAAAGTTACTTGAACATGATATAATGGTAATAATATTTCTCTTTTAGATATCCAGTGGTAAGATAACATCTTTCACAAACACTTATTCATCTTTTCAACATATTATAGATAAGTCCTTACATCTGACATGATTTCATTTTACCTGCTCAAATCAAAGAAAGAGGTTTTAAATAGGAAAATTATTCATAAAAATAGTCACCATATATCATTGCACCTTAAAACCAAACCAACCACAACATCATCCTCTTAAGAATGCTGTATATACCAGAGGGTAGGGAGAGAAGGAGCTGGCTTGTGGGGTCAGCTCAGAGCCAGCTGTGAGCATGGCAGAACCTTTAATGTCACCTGCTCTTCAGCAGATGCCATTTGCATTTCAGCAATACACATCTTCACATGGCTACCCAGGAGGAAAGATTTATGGAAATCTCTATGAACGAAACATTTGCTGAATGATCAGACAGACGTGTTTAAAGCAGACTAAAATCCTAGAATTCCAAGGCTGATAGAACCTCAAGGAAAACTTATGAGGTACCATTTGCACCATCATCTGATAAGGTGCTACAATTAAACAGAGCCAGAGTTGCTGTCAAGCCCAACAGCTGCCAACTTAGAAGTAACAGTACTATCAGAGCTTTTATTAGAATGGTACTGCGTACATATTTAAAGTAAGAGAAGAAGCTATCTTTAATTTATGTAATTTTTATTCATTGCAGCTAGACTAGTAGTAAAGTAAGATCCTCAGGACCTCTATGTTACTGCTTTATAGAAGTTCATATAAAATAGTATGTCATGGTGTACATGACAACAACCAACATCCAGAAGCACCAGCAGAAAGCTAATCTGATATACAAAAAGATTTCCTAACTCAATTAAATACGGCTTCAAAAGAGAAAGCAGAATGTTTCCTGAACATAGGCTACAGAATGCAGTAATATACATGCTACTTAAGTAGGTAATCTATACATCATAAGAGTTTTTCATCTCCACTTCATCTGTAATGGAAACATCACTTGGTAGTTCAGAACTTACTATACTTTCCAAACATCCCAGTAGTTTATACACTACTTTCTTATTCAAGTAAATGTACTTGCTCTTAAAGAAATAAAAACCTGGTTAAGTGAAAAAATGTTTGGGTCAGTAGCACCATGTTTTATAGTTCACGACTCCATTTAACTGAGAGTGGCATGAGGGGACAGGTACACTACCAGGACAGAAAAGCCCAAACCCTCCCAACCCTAGACAAAACCCACAAAATTTGAAATGCCAGCAAGGTAATGTATCTTAAAGGGAAATTGATATACACATCAAGCTTTTTTAAAGGAAAAATAATTTCAGTATCCTAGGGATGGATGAGAGTTACAGGGAAGCATATCTTCTTTGACCCATGATGGTCATTTTTCTCTTGCCTAGGCTACTTGTTTTATGAAGTCTGTCAAATGCAATATTGCTTTCTCTTTCATCAGCTCATGCTGTTTAGGAAAAGAGATCCGAGACTTCTACCACTGTTCCAAGTCATTGAGAGGCAACAGATGACTGATATTCTTCAGTCTACAAAGCTCCAGCAAAGAGGACTGACAAGCTAGTCCCGAATGATTAATGATTAATTTTGTATTTTAAAACACAAGGGATGCTAGCTGAGAGAATGTTAGTCTAGCTTTTAAGGAGAGACCTTACAGTAGCTTTCCAGTACTTGAAGAAGGTCTACAAGAAAGCTGGGGAGGATATTTAGTGACAGGAAAAGAGTTAATGGTTTTAAACTGGAAGAGGGTAGATTAAAGCTAGACATTCAGAAGAAATTTTTTAGTGTGAGGATTGTGAGACACTGTTACAGGTTGCCCAGGAAGTTTGTCCTCTGGAAATGTTCAAGACCAGGTTGGATGGAGCTTTGAGCAACCTGGTCTAATGGGAGGTGTCCTTGTGCACAGCAGTGGGGTTGGAACTAGATGATTTTTAAGGTCCCTTCCAACCCAAACCATTGTATGAAAAGCACTTTATCTTCCTGGACATAAAAGAACATTATTGCCTGTCAACCCTGGATATGATAACCCAGTTTCTTGCATTGTGACACATTTATCAATATTGGTCTTTTCTCTTTCCCTCTAGAAAGGGAGATTTTAGACAGAACACAAAAACTGTAAACAAAAGAAAGGATGATAGTTGAGTGAAAGAGATCTTGCAGTACAGAGTCTTGCAAAACAAAGGACAGACTGTTTCACTTTTTTAACCAGTGTTTTAAGTTAGACTTTTAGTCTGTGTTTAGAAATCTGAGGTCTGACATCTAGAAAATACTGTGAGAAGAAATACTGCTACATTCAGTAAAAAACTGCAAAAGTTTGAAAAAAAAGCCTTTAAGTATGTTCTTTGACAAAGTACCAACGAAAAAAACCCCAAAACAGTTAAAGTGATCTTTAGGTTGTGGGTGGACTTTTTTTTCTCCAAAAGAATAAACTAAGATGACCTCAGCTAAGACTAATAGGTAACTACGTTGTCCACAAGTCCTCTAAGTTCTCATTCGTTAATTATTATGTCATTTACTTTAGCAGAAAGAATCCCATGCTTTTTAAAAGTATGGATAAAAAAAGTTGCGAGGACAAAGGTAAGAAGGATAGAAACTCAGCCTTAGCGTTCTGCCATGAGAGAATGCCTTTTCTTATTTAGTACAGCAGTGTAAAACACTTTTTCTGACTATCTTTTGCCTGAGAACAAAGTTTTCACCCAAACCATTTAGCTTTGACCACAGTGGTAGCAGTTCCAGGGAGGCATGTACCAAGCAAATACTTCTTGTTTGGGTTGCTTGGCAGTTCTGTGTGCTGCTGAATTTTTTTTTGGCCAAAAAATTGAAGTTGGCATTTGATGAAAACATTGCACATTTTAAGTGGAAGTGAGGCACAGCAATCCCTGAAGCCACTCTGACAAAAGCTGAGTGGAGGAAGAGTGAAAACTGTACTAATGGAAACAATATGTTTTAATGTTTTTAATCCAAGTAACTTACAGAAGGGATTTAACTAGTTTCATAAAGCACTATTATAAAAAAATTATGGATAACAAAGAAGATGAAACCAGACTGGCTGAATAGACAAGTGAGCCTTGACCTAATACTGCAACCTACCTCAATCATCTATTATGTTAAAAAGGAAAAAAGATGTCCCATTTTACAGCCTCTTATGGCATATTATACTATCATCTCTTAGCAAAAACGAAAGACCTATAGATAGTTCTAACGAATTCTAACTCCTGACACTTCATGTGAGCAAAACCATCCTTTGAGAAACTAAGCTCATTTGCAAGTTCATGCATTTCAAAGTAAAGCTGGAGCCCATATCTCCATTTGCAATATCCAAAAGACAGGATCATATTTTAAAGCAGTGCATTTCCTTTTTTTTTTTTTTTTTTTTTTTTTTTTTTTTTTTTTAATGTAGTTTTCCTTATATACTTTTGATTATTTGTAGGAACATGTGGAGAAGAAAGGCTTCAAAATTACAAATTATCTTA
This sequence comes from Calypte anna, assembly GCF_003957555.1. Classification (NCBI taxonomy): domain Eukaryota; kingdom Metazoa; phylum Chordata; class Aves; order Apodiformes; family Trochilidae; genus Calypte; species Calypte anna. The sequence continues at coordinate 32,852,767 of NC_044274.1, read as the reverse complement.
ATCATAAAAGATCTGAAGCTTTTTGTATTGCAAGCCAGCCATAAAAATCATGTTTTATAACAAATAATACATACAAAAATACAGCAAAGCCAGAGCAGTGAAATTTATACTTGCAAAAAAGCCAGTAAGAAACATGATATGAAAACATGCATGTAAGAGACACACTAGACAGAAATCATGAGCTATTGTAGAGAAATGGAATGGGACACTTACACAGTGGCTCTCTCTCAGAGGGTCCTGATGGTTACTATGTTCTTAAACCATCTAGACAGAATAGCAGCCTGGGCAGAAGGGAGCCACATACAATCCACCAGATGACAATGCTACAGAGTGTAGACACCAGCATGGCTAGGAGCCATCTAAAAAGGGGTTGGAGGGGGAGGAAAAGATGAACAAAAATTCAAAAGCAAAAGCTACTGGTGCATTTTAGCTTGCTCCAAGTTCTTCAAAAGCATATTGTTCTATAACCTTTGCCAAGCATTTTCTTGCTTTCTTTGATTGTAGCAACCCATGCAACCATAAATTGCTGAAAGTAGTATCCACATGTTACTGGAATCAAAGCAAATTTTCTGCAATCTCCACTATAGTCTTCTCCAAAGAAAGTCTATCTCACTCTTTTCAAGATAAGTACATGCTGCAGCAGTACATCTCTAATCAATTACTGCCATCCCTTCTGTAGTTTGATCAGCCTTTATTAATACATCCTACTTCACAATCATTTGTTTTATTACACTAGATTAGAGCAGACCAGTTTGTAGGAACAAACAAATTACATAAACACCAAGATGATGAAGTAGATTACCTTCCTCTGTTCAAAGCAGCAAAAGTTAATTTGGAGTTCTTTGCCAAAGCTGCTGAATATTGCTAATTACAACGTATACAAAATATTCATTCATCAAAGCATACAGTGTTTATACAACCAACTTCAGTAAACACTAACAAACATTACAGACAATTCCCTCATATTTAAGTCTTAAGTAATGCTTCTAGCCTTTTTTGTTTGCTTAGATAAAATTAATCTGGGACACAATTGATTATGTTTAAGAGACTGAACTAAAAGGGAAAATTGATACCTCTTCTAGTAGGAAAGATTTCTGACTAAAGTACGGCAGCTAATATTCCTAGTGATATTTTGGTTAAATAAAAGAAACACTATGTAAGAATTCATTTTTCATTAAATTATTTCAGTAAAAGCTGAAAAACATACACATAACTCAGAGAATAGGATGGAAATTCCAGCTTCCTGGGTTGCAATGCAAAAATAGTTATAAGCTCTAGATCAAGTATCTTCCTTCTATGGAAATATAAGCTAACTGGTTTTAATCAGAGCAGCCATGTTGCAAAATGCTTTGTGAATGGAATAGTATTTTAATATTTGTTAGGCTTTCTCCATATTAAGACAATGGCTCTGGACACATCATCATACAGTCTGCATTCATTCTATGGGACATATATAAATGACATCTTTCACAGCCTTGGTTTACATGACTTAAAGTAGGAAAAACATTATGAAATAGAAACTGAGGCATAGAAACTAGGGTGTCAGAAAGCTGTTTATGACTGTGCTATGTGAGGTAACTTAAATGTTGTGGTTTTGTTTGGCTTTTTTTTAATGTCAGTTGGGTACTGCTTTTGTTCTGAACCTGTTGCTTCTTACATGATTTCCTGTGTGAATTATGGGCATGGACAAAAGAGGATCTTTTAAAACAAAAGCAGAAAAGCAGCATGCATACATAGTGATTTATGAGGTTTTCCAAAAATATATTCATCTACCTTTAGTACATTCTTACTTCGTAACTCTCACTTCTAAAATTCTGATGACACTGTTAGTTCTTAAAAAAAAAAAAAAAAAAAAAAAAAGTCATGATTCCCGCACACCAAAAGCTAAGTTGCTTTTGGTCTGTGGCTCTATTGCTGTATTACTTGCAAAAATCTGACAGCCAGGGGTCACCATTCCTTTCCTAGCAATCAAATTGCATGCATACAACTCTTGGCACGGAAGATGCATTCTCTTGCAATTTATTTAAGGGCAGAAAGAAAGTTTTTCTAACTAGAGTTGCTACAGGCTACAGATGCAAAATGATGATCATCCTGATGAATTTTCTTTTACAGGTGGAGTTTCAGTACTTGTCTGAAAAGAGACTTGAATACCAGCATCCCTGATAGAAATGCACTCTTTTTTAATTTATTTAAATAGTGGTACTCCCTGCCTTCCAGCCATAATGCCAAAGCCCAAAGAATTTAGCAAATGTTTCTCTCAAAGGAAGAGTAAATGAAAGAAAGCTAAAGATTCTTCTTTTATTTCTTCTCCTTAGGCAGCTGACCTTACCTCAAAAATCAGCACATACATTATTTCAATTGATCAAACACCACCACATGGAGTCATACTCTTCCATTTTTATATTACCACCATAAAAACCAAGGGAATGTTCAGGATTAAACTAAAAGTAAAGCCTTCAGAAGTACTATGGGAGCTTGTAAAAAGCAGACTGCTGGAATCAGAAAACAACACAGAAAACTAGACAGTGAGTTACACAGGTCTTTAACCAAGTTCTCCTACCTACGTAGCACTCACTAAGCCTTCTCAGAAATGGTGAATCTTGTGCATGTTTCAAATAAGTAAAAGCAACCTTGGAAACAAACTGTTGGGGGGAAAGGGAAGTATGAATAAAAAAATTCAGAAACTGACTTACGCTAGTGGAGATGCAGCTGGAGCTTTTGCCTGCCTTCTACTTTTCAGAGCACGAAGCTTATCACCTTGTGTTACACAGTTTGTTTCATCTTCATCACTGTACTGGATAAGTGCAAGTAGGGAAAAGACAATCCAAGATTAAAACATAAACACTTAGACATTTAAGAATTAATCTTATTTGAAATCTTTAGGTTGGAATTACAACAGAAAGAAAGTATGCCAGCATAAAATCAATAAACGCAATTCTGTTCTTTCCAGTTTTTGTTTGCTGCTTTTAAATGTGTGAACCATTAAGTGGTGATGAGAACTACATGCATAAGAATGTTGTCTACCTTCAAAACAGTGGAAGCATATTATCAAATCTTTGCTCGGGTACAGCACTATCTTCACTCAAGTACAGCATTTCCTTCCTTCACTTGCTTTTTTAAAAAAGCAGTACCATTTTTTTAAATGCATTATTAAAAGGTATTAGAGAAGTTGCAGTTACTTAGAAACATAAACCAGCAAAAAACCTTTAATCCCTTCCTTTTAAACTCACACAATGAAGCAACAAATTATCCAAAACAAAATCACAGTGCTTTTGTTTGCAAATCATTAGTTCTTTTTTGTTCTAATATTTAGCTAATTATTAAAGTATGATAAAGATGTTCCTACTTCACTTCTATAGTGCACTTGATTTTTCATACTTGTCCGTAACTTCCACACACTCCTGTATCCCTTGATACAAAAAAAAAGGCAAAGTGGAAAAGAATCTGATTTACATAGTTTTACTGTACCCATAGATTTCTTCAGAACTGCAGAGACTCTCAATGGCAGTTACACCTTTTACAGGACAACTTTTACAACTTTTATTATGGTTACCAGTTCACTGTCCCTTTGGATGGTTCTTCTTCCTCTTGTGTCATTAATTGAAATATCATCTACTCCTGACAGAATTCTTGTTACAGCAATTTTATGGTTTCCTTTCAACTTCGCACGGAAAATATCTCCTTCTGTCCAAAGTTCTGCCTGTTTGCTACCATAAAATGGAAAAAAAAGAATCCCAAAATACAACAAATTAACACCAAAGATTATTACATGTAAAATATAAGAAGAAAAAGACATCCCAGTTTGGTTTTGAAATAATTTATAGTCAATTTACTTACTCCCTCAGAAAGTGCTGTTGTGGTCCAATCACTGAACCTGGTCTATTTATTCTAATCCAGGCAATAGTTTCAGCAGCTGTCATCCGATAATGCTTCATAATATAACAAGCAATAAGTGTACCAGTTCGTCCAAGACCAGCTGCATAAGAGAAAAGAATGGCTTCTTTTATATACCCCTCTTCACCTGGAATTTGCTGCAGCTACAGACATCATGACTTGGAAAAACAGTCATAGAGTAATACACTATTAACCATAGTTAATAGTGTGGGAAGCAGTTTCTCAAGAATCACAGAAAATTTTCTCTTTATACTAGCTGCATGCATTGGGCATGTTCTGAGTATCTTTCCTTGGCAGTCTAACTCTGGAGGAACAAATATTCAGGGCATGCCCAAGGTAACTAGTATTAATAGGTTTTGAGGGATAAAGGCTTCCGTGGTTATGGAAAAACACACATTACAAGCTATCTCTTAAAAAGACTGCATTGATATTTTCAAAAGTTTATGGCTTGCTATATTTAACTGTTCAGAAAGACCTATAAACCTTGCTAGGACTTCAAATTCCTGCTCATAAGTGTCCTTTGAAAGTCCTAAAACTTACTAGCAGGAAGAGCTGTTAATATTGGCAAGCTCACTTTTCCCGATCTGATTGTTGGAAAAAGATTTTTCTGGAAGTTGAGAAAAATTAGAAGGTGAAGTGAAGAACAGAAGCATAGAAATAATTGGTATGGAAATTGGCAGAGACGTTCGTAACTAGATATAAGAGAAATACAGTGCACAATATCTCAGGAACTCTAACTATGAACATCACCTGTAATATAAATCGGTTTTATACCATACCTTTGCAATGAACAGCTATAGCACCTTCAGCATTTTCACAAATATTCAGAAATGTTTTAACTATAGTATCACTAGGTGTGCTTCCATCAGCAAAGAAGAGGTCGAAATGTTCAAATCCAGCATCTGTAAATCGTTTGGCATCATACAGTTTTTTGTTGAGGCGTATTATAGTGGTGACTTTATGCTTCCCGAAATATGGGAAATAAGCCTCAGGAGCATGGAGGGGATAGCCTATTTGAAAACAGAAGAATAAAAAAAGAGAAGAAGACAGTAAAGAAACAAACCAAGACTCAAAAACAAGAGAGTTTTCAACACAGAACTGGTGCTCAACATAAATAAATAGACTAACCGAAAATGGAATTTTAACATAATTACCTAGGTCAGATACAATTAAACCAAGCATTAAAATTTTACTGCCAAGATTCTTATAAAAGAAAAAGAGCCAAGGAAAAAACACACTGTTTGAGGAAAAATTTTTAAAGCTTGTTCTTACTGATAACAATCAACTAAGAAAGCAGTGGGCTTGTGTCCCCCACCTCCTTTTTTAAGCATACCATTCTCAATTTTACTTCTTGAATGAGGTCCACTGAAGGCAATGAATTTGTTTGGTATTATCCAGTTAAAATCTCCATTTTCTGCTCTCTGTCAAGAGAAAATGCTTGGTTTATCATTATCCCTGTATTTTCAGCCTTTGCTTATTGTTTCAAAATACATGCTAGATAGAAGTCATGTACAGTTTTTATAAAAGGATGTTAGTTGCCTATGTTTTGTTTCATTGTGAAGATGCTAGATGCTCTCAACCTCACTTTTTTGTCTGAGTTCTCCTCTTTCTAAATTAGTGTTTCAGAACAATATGCTCTTCATTTTAAGGGCAACTTCCAATTTTAATTTTTATAGGTATCTAAATTATGATCTTGGCCTTAGATTCTAAGAACACATTTTTCTCTTTATAGATAACTGAGAGTTTTGGATTTCTGAGACTGCATATTGCCAAGAGTTGTAGTCCTTCGTTTTTACATTAGTTTTCCATGCCCTAAAGTTTATTTTATACGTTTGGAATTTCCCAGCCATGTCTCCTTCTTTATCTCAAAGAATATTATTATCCATTTACCCTGTGCTCACACATATGTACTGTAGCTGTTCTTTGGAATTCAGTCAGAGGTGGACATGCACGCCCTTGAGTTTCTCATCAAGGCTGCTCAAGAATATGCATGACCTCTAAAAGGTGGCCAAATACCCACTCTCCCGTCACCTTCCAAGGTCTTAATAATAATGGAAAAAAGTGTTTATTTCCATTTTGGTTTTTGCTTTCTCCCTATGTTTGAAGCTGACTATGTTCAAATTTGAAACTTGTTATATTCTCTCTGATCACACAGCTTTATTTAACAATCAAAGTTTAAAGAGACAAAACAGAAATGAAATCTAATACTACCAAAACTTCAGCACGTATTTTAAACAATCATCTTAGCAGTAGTAACAGCAAACAAATCAGAATACTGATATTGAACACTTACTTCATAATGCTCATATTCATTTACATCAAAAGTATTGAAATCCAGGAAACCATATTGCAAAGCCTAAAATTCAGAATACAGCTGTTAAAAAGAAAGCATCTTTTCAATGTAGACAGTTTATCACTCTTAGGTTACTAAGAGCCTCCTGTTCTGCTCTTTCAGACAGATTTCTTCATTTGTTTGAAGAAACACAGATCAACTCAGTCTTGGTTCAAAACAGGTTTGTAAATTTTATAAGTGAAGTTAGACAAGAAAATTTCTATCCTGTTTTCTTGGAATCACTACAAAATTCCAGACTACAGAAGCATTCAATCTCTTTATTACTGGTATTACACATAAAAAAGAAAAGAGTAACTGGCAAAACTTATATGTTGAAGTGAGTATATTCTAAAGTCTTCATTCAAGTACTGCAAATATATTTGAATGTTACTCACTCTATTGAGATGCTATTATCTTCATTGATTTTAAACTGTTTGCAGACAGACAGTTCTAAGCAGACCCTAGTTTTGTTCCTTATGTCCTGTAAGTATCCACAACCATTATATCTAATATTGTATAAAATGGTAAATATTTGGGAAACTGGCAGTTTACCCACTTCTTAGACAAGAAAGTACAAAGACAGTCCTGTATCTTCAGACATTAAAAATGCTACATTCTAATCTCCTCTTTCTTTGAATAATCTTCTGTAGTTTTCCTTGTTGCTCACTGGTACTAAGAAGAAAAGCAATTCACTACTCTTGTCCTACAAGCAGTCAAAGTGAAAACATCTGGAAAAGCTGAACATAACAAATCTGCAAGAAGCAGGCTTAAATCATAAACACCCAGTATTTTGCAGAGATGCCCATAAAAAAAAAGACAGCTGTACAATTCCCCATTTCACTACTCTGACTAAATGATTAACAAAAAATAATACATAAAAATACTCCTTTCTTTCAATGTCATGTTATTTCACAGCTGAATTCCCACAAAACACTAGATTATGATAATGCATAGTACAAAAGAAACCAATCATTGCCTTCTAACATTTGTTCTATTTGTATTACTAAGGCAAAACCTAAAGTCATTAGCAGATGCTGCAAATGCCTAAAAAGCATCACTAACTAATTCAAAACCACTTTCAAAGATTGTATTCAGTCTAAAATGTAATACCAGAGAGGCACATAATAAACCTATCACACAGCTCCTAAGGATTAGAGGTGTGAATGGCTGTCCTGAAAGATTAAATAAAACTTCTAATTCCTTCCTTAAGATCTTCACTAGCTGACTATCAGTTGACTTGCAGAGAGGCTGTAACTGTAAGTTTTGTTACAATTCATAACACATAATAAAGTAGTCAACAATTAGAAAATCTGCTACTGCACATCTGTAATTGTGTATGGCCAATCTATAATTGGATCCTAACTTGCTAAGCCTTCTTTTTCTGCTGGGCAATCTTAGCTAAACTTCTGCAGTATGAAAAATATTGTTTTACTGACCTTGTTGATTGCATGGAAACAGTCTAGCAATGTCAGGTGAAAACTGCAAGTACCAAAGGAAGCATCCCTATAATGTATGATAACCAAAAATGGGATAAATTTACCATTTAATCCAACTGAAAGCAAATGAAAATATTTCTCTAAGATACTTCTTAAAAATTGTTTCAAGATAATTACTATCACAGTAAAGTAATTATATCAAATTATTGCTTCCTTCCCCCCACCTTGCATCTTACAATAATAACAAAACATCAAATAAGTTAACAGATGATCCAAGAGTAAGATTTCTCTTGTTATAATTATGGTAAAGCTGTCATATTCAATTTTTGACATAAACACTTAAAATGTCTTGTTTCAGTATTATTGTCAACACAGAATAGAAAATACAAACGGCTTTTGGCAAAAGCTATTCTCTAAATTAGTATCATATTTTAACATACACTCTTAGAAGGTTTTGAAACACATTTGAAAAAGTCAAATTTTGTCGTCAAACTCCCAGTAAAACAAATGATAAAAGATGCCGTGCCTATGCATTCTGTGAGTATGTGTACAGCATCTTAATGAAATTGTCAAGATACACATTTGAATAGATATATTGAAAGACCTTCTTTAAGATACATAAAATAGTTTATGCTTAAACATGAGGATAAACTGGTTTTCCTTAAAAGCCCTTCATTTGACTCAAGTTTTTAAAATATTGTTGATCCAAGAA